>NC_072463.1:12716235-12833735 GCF_027596085.1 Anoplopoma fimbria | reverse complement strand
TTGTGGTTAGCTATAAGTTTACGACCTTTTCAAGAAGCGTGTCGTGTAGTAGGAGTGTAAATAAATAAAATTATTGGTTAAAAAAATATTAATTTTATTTGCAAAAATAAAAATACGTATTAAATAATAAATAAAAACATACAAAATAAATGTGACCATAAATGAAAATTCTTATATATATATATATTATTTGTCTTTATATTTTCATATTTATTTATTCTTTTATTTATTTTCTCTTCATATTTTTCATTCTTTTACATATTTATTCTTTATTAAGGCACTCCTGGGATTCCATACAGTACAACCCTAATAGCGCTTTGCAAAAATACCTTCTGAACAACTAAACTAAAATCTCACAGAAAACACACACACACACACACACACACACACACACACACACACACACACACACACACACACACACACACACACACACACACACACACACACACACACACACACACACACTCACACTGCCCCTGGTGTCCCTGTATCCGTGCTAAAATTTCACTCAGAAGGAGGACGGACGCGCACACACTCTATTTGTGTTGGCTGTTGGCTTTGCGTGTAAGGCGCTGGAATTAAACTCATATGGATGCAAAGCACAGCAAAGAGGGGAAACAATCTGAGGAGCAAGAGCCATAGGGAGAGACAAAGAGCAAGAGAAGTGCCTCTGCGTCCCAGACATAGATATATGGGGCTGTAAAACCTCCATAGCTCTCCCCAACACTATTTACATACCATTCCAGTAGCCAGTGTGTGCCAGCTTGTTGCAGAGCTCAAGGTCAATGCACATAACTTGTATGCTTTAATAAGAGAGGAAGGCAATATGAGATCCTGTACGCCTGCACTGCCTCTGCCTCTCCCTCTTCCTCTGTCCCTCGTGTGAATTAATTGATACTATAGGGAAGCATGCAGTGTGTAAATCTCAAAGTGGTGAGTGCATTTTAATTGGTCCTATGGTGTGCTGATTTATGTGTTGGGAATGTGTGTGTGCATGAGGGAGAAAGGGAGGTGGTATCTGACGTGCTGCAGTCTCCATCTATAAGGACTGTGAGCTGCTGTGAGCTCCAGTAAGCTGTGTGTGTGTGTGTGTGTGTGTGTGTGTGTGTGTGTGTGTGTGTGTGTGTGTGTGTGTGTGTGTGTGTGTGTGTGTGTGTGTGTGTGTGTGTGTGTGTGTGTGTGTGTGTGTGTGTGTGTGTGTGTGTGTGTACTCGTATTAATCACATTTTGGTGACAGAAATCTGATGGGGACAAAAAAAAAATGGTTCTCACAAGTTTAACCATTTGATTTTAGGGTTATTTGTTTTGTGTAAAGGTAAGGGGTGGCTGTGGCTTAGGGCAGTAGAGCGAGTCGAATTTTTATCACAAGCTTAGATGTTCGATCCCCGCCTCCCCCTGCTCCTATGTCCAAAGTGTCCTTGAACAAGACACTGAAGCCCAAGTTGTTTCCTAGATGCTTTACAGTAGATCACTTCTCCAGATGTGTGAAATGCAGAAGTTGAATTTTGCTGTTTGTGCTGTGGACAGCACGTTACGACACGTGACAACATAAAGACATAAATAAAGTCTATGTTTGTTTTTTGGGTTTTTTTTAAGGTTAAACCCTTGGCGTTAGGTATTTCGCAATCTCCGAACCCATTGGCTATCGGTCTGACGACGACTGAGCCTTTAGGGGCAATATTAATAATATTTCCAGGGATCCGGTTAGCCAGCGGACTTCTTCTGCTGTGAGCTGGTCAATTGTCCGATTAGTAACTTGAGTCACGCAAATTTTGAGCTAATAAAAAGCTAAATCATCGTCAGACAATAGCCAATGGGTTCCGAGATTTCAGCCAAAGCTTTTGCATCTTTTGCCCTCCATCGGACTGTTTGGCTGCATGCAACCAAAATTCCCTCAAACACGGTCAGTCAAGTTATTAAAACCATTCAACGGAAATCCTAGCAGGTGATTGGTTAATATGCCCTCTGAATGCCGGTGTCGGTACTGATGATCTGCCGGTTTCTTTTTCAAGCTCAAAATTGTCTCCAGCACGATTCTCTTTGTGAGGAGGAAAACTTTCATGCACAGTAACGCACACTCTGTTTGCTCCTTCGGTTGTCATCAGCGACGGCATCAAACAAAAACTGCCCACTACGACATTCATTACAGCAGATTGATTCAGTTTCAGGATTTTCCCCTCTGGCCACATCCTCCCCGTTGCTGCTGCAGCCTTGAGTTGCCATTCTCCGGCTGAATATCCAAGTCAGCCAAAACCATGGACTGTATAAAGAAGTGGACGTAGTCATATTGACATCACATTGGTTTGTGGACTGCGGTTCTCAGCCTCGAGTCGGGAGATTAAGCCATCACCATATTGGAATACAACCACCGCCATGTTGTTATTTTGAACAGAAGTGACCATATTTGGAATGCGGAGGAGTAACGTAATGACACCAGATACAGCTCTGGTAACGGCAATGACCTGTCAATATAAGTAAGCCCACCCTAAAGCATACTCTGCTTTATGGTCTGTTTGACTCTAAATGGACCATAATTTACTAAATGAACATCATGCTGTATTGAAGAAGACTTGAAACTAGAGATTGAGACCATAAACTCATGTTTACAATGTTTACTGAGGGAATAAATCAAGAGAGAAGTAGAGTCATTTTCTCATAGACTTCCATACAACCAGAGGAGTCGCCCCCAGCTGGTCAGTAGAGAGAATGCAGGTTTTAAGACACTTCCGCATCGGCTTCACTCAGAAGAACCAGAGGTTGCCCCCTGGCCAAAACTCTGTAAAAATGAACACTGTGAAAATCCTCGTCAGTGACATCCTCTGCACTCATATTTTGTCATTTTTTGCTGCTGGAAACAGTTTGCAAACAAGCGAAAAGGACAAGGACGTTTTTTTAACAGAATTGTGCACCAAAGCTGAACTCTGAAGTTCTCCCTTGCCTCTGAAGATGTTACTGGAGGCAGGGAGAACAACAGATGTTGCTGCTGCACAACAGAGATACGGAAGATCGGCAAGAACCACAGCCGTTCTTTTCACACTGTATCCCTTATTCAGATAGATAGAGAAAAAAAAATCCTTTCAGTGTCTGCTAAATAGTCTACAGTCTGAATTCTAGATAATAATTACAAATAAAATGTGATAAAAATGAGATATTTCCCTCAAATTGTTTTGTCCAGGTTGTTAAGCATGTTTAAGGGTGAGGATACCCACTTGATTTGGCTTCAGCTGACTTTAAGAATACATTTCTTTTGTACAGAATGAGATCTTGGTTTTGTCTCCAATCTTTTATAGTGTAACGGTGTGTGGAAGAGATGGCTTCATGGCCGGTAAGGAGAGGAGCAGTGATCACAACAAGACTGATTACAACAACTTTCAATGTATATATTGCATACATGTATATTGTATTATGACATATTTAAAAACAAGCCTTTTCCTTAAGGGTAGGGTACATCTTCAGGCGATGAATAGAACTCATCACGGTTTCCTCTTCAGCGACAACATTATGTGTGTGTGTGTGTGTGTGTGTGTGTGTGTGTGTGTGTGTGTGTGTGTGTGTGTGTGTGTGTGTGTGTGTGTGTGTTGCCCATGACTCTCTGCTCCTCAGGAGGACCGTAAAAGCTGTCCCACAGCAGTCATGAATTTACAGCCCTTATAAACACCTCCCCTCTCTCCCTCTCCATCTCCCCACGCTCCACCTTTTTCTAATAAGACTGTGCATGTTTGAAATTTGGACTGAATCCAAAAGCAAACTTTTAACTCCCCTCCCTTGCTCCGTCATCTTCTTTTATCTCGAGCGAACACTCTCACCTCCTACAACACAGGCTCTCCATCAAACACCGGGCATTGTTGCAGCTGCTGCTTCACGTTGACAAATGAGTCAAAGAAAATAGAGTTGTCTAATGGACCAAAGTCCTTAAATAAACGCTGTTATTTAGTAAAGCGGGGACAGCGGCTTTACAGCTGTGATGGGCTAAGACATCCAAACCTTCAGCCAGACCACGTCTGCATCTCTGTGACATTTTACATCCTTTAACCCAGATTAGACACTTTTTTTAAAGTCAAACCCTTAACAAGCATATAGCAGCTTTCCCAGGCCAAGGTTATGTTTAGCTTAATGCCGGGTCTCTGACTGCACTGACATATTGCTTTTAAAGCCGACAGGACTCAGACTTAAAAGCACAGCCTTCTCACTTGGGTTGTGTCCTCTTTCTTACCCTGTGTGGTTGTGTTTCTGCCGACACTGCAGAGCCATTAGGCCTACCCAAACTGAGGAGAACAAACGGAGAAAGAATGGGAGTGATCAAATCAACACCAATGGAAGTATAAAGCAACAGTTTAGCCTCCAGTGTGTCAGGTCTCCATGGCTCGCGTGCAGAATACATATTTTAAGTAGAGCGCAGTGGAGAATCACAGCTCCAAGAAGCATGCAGCGAGGAATCAATACTCTACAGAAAGTCGTATGCAGGGAGGAATCAAAGCTAAGTATGCAGTAAGAGCTACCACTTCTTTCACACCACTGAGGCGAGGCTGTGCCCACTGCTGGGTTTGAACACTGGATTGACAGAATCGGGCTGCTGGATTTGCCAATAAGTGCTCTGTGCTTAACGTGCAGAACTGGGTTGCATGCTATTGTCACTGTCTTGAGGCAGCGTCACACTCTTTTCGTTTTTTCCCGCAGACATCATGCAGCATGTCACTGATGCCTACTGTAAGGTCACAGAAGCTTCCTAGAATTTGAAATCACACATAATTAGAAATTAAAAGAACTATAAGAAAAGTGTAGAAATGTAGAAATATTTAGTTTTGACTTAGGTGGTTTTAAAGGGGACATACCATGCTCATTTTTAGGTTCATACTTGTAATCTGGGTTTCTACTAGAACATGTTTACATGCTTTAATGTTAAAAAAACACATTCTTTTTCTCACACCGTCTGTCTAGATATATCTGTAATCACCCTCTGTCTGAAGCGCTTCGTTTTAACGCCTGTATTTTTAAGACCCCTTCCTGAAAATGCCCAAGCTGCCGGCTTGGCTGTGGACTGTTAATCATGTTTAATAATAGTCAACAAATCTCATCAATACTAACTCATTTTTTGCATAACATTACTAATAAAAAGACCAAAACCAAGAATTAAATTGATTCTACTAACAAGTTTTGTGTATGTATTAAAGCCATAGAGCTCTATTGTGTGTAACTACCAATGAGCCACACCTGTGTCATATACAGGGTATGGAAGTCAGAAGGTATTATAAAGACAGACAGAAAATATAGCAACCTTAACATTTGTTTATAAAAACCAGTGTAAAGTCCAAGATTTTACATTTGTAATTTCCTTGTTGACACTGCACACTCAGGATACATGCATCCACACAAACATCATGTCTGGAAACGCATGCAGATGTGTTGATGTAGGTATTTAAAAATGTATCTAAATGTGATATTGCACAAGGTGCTTTATTAACAGTCATGTAAAATCTGACCAACAAGCTCCATTCTCTCCAGTCTGCAGCATGTGTGAATGAGCTTGTATGCATGTTTGACCAACATCTGTATTCTAATTGACTGTGACTTTGTGGTTTTCTGTGTGTGTGTGTGTGTGTGTGTGTGTGTGTGTGTGCGGGTGCGGGTGCCCTTGTGTGCATGTCTTTGTGTATTTACAGCGTGCTGTGGGAGCCCATGGGAGATGGCAAGCGTGTGATTTCATTGGCTGATAACCATGCACTACTCTGGGACCTGCAGGAGAGCTCCACGAAGGCCACGGTAAGACTTACACACTCACACACACACTAACACACACACACACACACACACTGTAAGTCACAGTATACACAGGCACGCACACCATATCACACAAAAGCTAACTCATTATTTGATAACCACCATATCGTCTTGGTGTTATCAGGCGCACACATCCTCTCTCTCTCTGCGACAACAGAGTGTCCACTATTCATTCTGTCTCACACACCGACACTTACACACACACACACACACACACACACACACACACACACACACACACACACACACACACACACACAAGTATCTGGGCAGGTTTATAAGATGTGGCCACTTTCATATTCTTCTGGTCAAGTCTCTCCCACAGTGATAGTAATAGTTCAATAAGTAAGAGAAAAGTAATTTACTGGATCTATTTTTTCACACTTCATTGACTGGTGCCATCATTGTGTTTCAAATCAAATGTAGGAAAACTGCACTACATGGCAAAATGTGTGGACACTGTAGTATATACACGTCCATTGTAGTTTAACATCTCGTTCCAAAACCCAGGCATTACTATGCTGCTATCAGTGCTTTTCCATTAACCTTTTGAAGGAGCTCAGGAACTTAAGCTTCGTTTCAACCAGAAGAACTAAATTTAGTTCCTACTCAATATTTGCTTGTGCCTAAAAAAAAGAAAAAGTGAAAAAAAGCTCTCTTTTTTTCTCAAATGATCAGGCCGGAGTGTGAATGGCTGAATGCCGCTGTTAGACACCATGGCTGCTAGAACTTCTGCACAGCTTCTTTCATAATATAAGGAAGTGTTGGGTCTAGTATCAATATCATGTGGATGAAAGACGCTTCCTTATTGTTTTCTTAAAGATTTAAAACAATGTAATGCTGTCGTTTTCCCCAACTATTTTTGGAAAACTGTGAGACTGAGCCCTTTTTTCTAGCGATCTATTCTTTAAAGTCACATTTAAGTCTGATTTAAGTTGTCTCCTCTCTGGTATTTATGACATAAGACATAAAGCATAAAGGTTTTGCCAGGATAATCTTTTTAGGTTCATTAAAAATGTTTCCATTGTTGAAACAAGTGAAAAAAAAGATTTCCCCTAGCTAAAAGCTGGCTAACACACAATGTATGCATATGTTTATGTATTTGTGTTGATAGTGCATGAATACGTTAAAACTTGCTTTTAGTCCTATTTAGAACGTGGGGTAATGATGCACTTCAGCCTCTTGTGGTCGAAATTAGTATTGCAACAAAAACACTTCACCTGTTCTTAAAGAAATACTTCACCAACAAAACAATAATTTGCAAAACATAATAACAGTTATTGTGTTATCATCACCATTAATGTGTACATGTAAACTGACTTATAATGTTGTAGATCGTCAACGTGGAGGCAATTTTAGATACTTTATGTACTTCTGGGTAGAATAATAGCCTATTGCTGCCTCATTCTTTGTGGGGGCGTCACATGTGTTTTTTTTATGTGAAAACTGACCTGAAGTGTCAAATAAATCTAGTTATGGAGTAGAAATGTGACAGAAAACAGGAAAAGGCCAAACACAAGCTGTTTTCAGAGAACTAACTCATTTTATGATGCATTCATGCCTGGTTCTGTCTTATTCCTTTTATGCAGAAATGCACATTAATGACCCATAGAAATGAATGGACCACCATGTAGCCGGTGCGTGAGTGCTTCTGGTCAGCTCGCCTGTAGTTGTGTCCTTCCTAATGCAAGGTGAAGAGGCTCTTCACTGTGAACTCCCTGTCTCCAACCCGCCGGCTTTGCAATTAAAATGCCCATTATGTATTTAAAGACTCAAGATAATGGTGTGTGTCAGGTGTGCGTGTGTGTGTGAGGAAGAAGTAATAGAGTAGTGGTGCGTCAGCCCATGCTTTTGTGCTTTTGTGTGTGTGTGTGTGTTTTGTGTGTGTGTGTGTGTGTGTGTGTGTGTGTGTGTGTGTGTGTGTGTGTGTGTGTGTGTGTGTGTCTGTGTCTGTGTCTGTCTGTCTGTCTGTCTGTTGTTCCATTAAGAGACCATGAGCGAAGAAGAATATAGATGGCTCATTTGTAATTCATGCGCTCGTTGAGGGATTCACATTAAGGGCACCAGGTCACATACCTAATAGATCCAAGTGTGTGTGTGTGTGTGTGTGTGTGTGTGTGTGTGTGTGTGTGTGTGTGTGTGTGTGTGTGTGTGTGTGTGTGTGTGTGTGTGTGTGTGTGTGTGTGTGTGTGTGTGTGTGTGTGTGTGTGTGTGTGTGTGTGAGTGAGACATGTGTGTTGATTTGATCTCAGTCACCTGACCCTTTGAAAAATCTCTGGGCTCTTGGGTAAATGCACGTACATGCTCGCCTCTCGCTCACTCAGTCTCTCACTAACACTGTTCTAGATGAATTGATAATTTATTCACATCGATCAAGTTTCAAACCATTTGGTGGCGTTTAACATCGTGCCCGTTGTTATGTTACTGCCAGGCAGTTAAAAGAAAAACGCAGTGTGAGTAGTGAACTTTGGAGAGGTTCGTCGTGTTCCAGGACGCCTGAAAAGTCGCCCATTTTTCACTCTCTGTTCCTTCAGAACATGGCCCGAGACGGTTTGTTCCTACTATGCCCAGTGTGCATGGATATTAGCTTCAAGCTAGCGTTGTTCTCTCTGTGTCGAGTGGTGACAGTTTCAAGCTCTGATGGAAAACTGAAAAGTTTTCTAGCTGCTTTAAAATGCGTTTCATTTATTACTACGTGCTCACACAGCTAACCCCTTCGGGCTACATATGTACTATATGCATATTAAAGAATCCCCAATACACAGTTGACACATACATTCATGAATTTTACAAACATCATTTCACATAATGTTACTCTACTGTCTAGTAGTGTCTATGCATTTTTATTTGGTGCTCTATACTGGAATTTACCTTCAAAATGATATTTGTTTTGTTTTTCATTATGTCATGATTGATTCATATACGTTTAACAAATCATCAATCATTCCAATTTTATGCATCAGAAAAAAATGTGAAAGGAATTCAAAAGCAAACCTTCTCCAACCAACATAAGCAGGAAGCAGGAAACAATGACATCATCTGATGAATGTGAAATTTAGGGCAAAAATCTGAATGCTGTACATTTTCCAACAAAATGGTTTCAAATAAATGCTTGGTTAAAAAAAACCCAAAAACATTAGAAGGGCTATGAATGTAAATTAACATGTGATACCTTTTTGCAGCGTTTAGTTTCAGGAGGGGGGATCCTTGCACATTGCAGACTGTGTGGAAGCGGCTCTTTGATAAACTTCTGCTTCTTTTCTCTTCATATTGAACAGCCAAACCCGACTCAAATAAAAGCAAAAATAATGAAAAATCTGATTTGGGTTCAGTCCAAAACCACAATCTGAAGGCAAATCCAGATTGAAACCAAAACTAATAATTCCCACTCGTTCGTGCAAATTTTAAGTTTTGCTTAAATTTTGTGATTTAGCGATTTGAGCCCTGAAACTTACGCATCGAGTGACCGATACCCCACCTGTAAAAAATCTGCTCTGCATCCTTCAGGACGAGCTATATATGGGCAGTGCTGCTACATTCAAGGCAAACCCCGTGAGGATAAACGGCTCTACATTACATTACATTACAGTCATTTAGCAGACGCTTTTATCCAAAGCGACTTACAGGAAGTGTATTCAACAAAGGTATTCAAGAGAACTACTAGTCACTAGAAGTCATAAGTGCATCTCCTTTCTTAAACAAGCATCTTAAAGCATAAGCCAGAGCAAAAGTATAGTGCAGAGGCAAATTACTACGAGAACAATAATTGCAACAGACTAATACGAATAAAAAGTGCTACAAACTACGACGAATAGGATAAGTGCAGTAAACAAATACGAATTCAATAAGTGCAGCGAACTGATACGAATACAGTAAGTGCAACAACTAATACGAATGCAATAAATGCTACGAGGAAGACTCAGGGTAGTACTTCTTGAAGAGGTGAGTTTTCAGTCTGCGCCTAAAGATAGGCAGCGACTCTGCTGTCCTGACGTTGGTGGGGAGTTCATTCCACCACTGAGGGGCCAGGACAGAAAAAAGCTGTGACCGGGTGGATCGGCCGCAGGGACCTCTGAGCGACGGGGTAACCAATCGCCCCGAGGCCGCAGAGCGAAGTGGTCGGGCGGGGGTGTAGGGCTTGACCAAGGCCTGGAGATAGGAAGGAGCTGTTCCTTTCACTGCCCTGTAGGCTAGCACCAGAGTCTTAAACTGGATGCGAGCTCTTACAGGGAGCCAGTGTAGAGAACGGAGAAGGGAAGTTGTGTGAGAGAACTTGGGGCGATTGAACACCAGACGTGCTGCAGCTTTCTGGACAAGCTCCAGAGGTCTGATGGCCGACGCCGGGCTCCGGCAAGTAGTGAGTTGCAGTAATCCAGGCGGGAGATGACCAGAGCCTGGATGAGTACCTGCGCCGTCTCATCAGTGAGGAAGGGGCGAATCCTCCTGATGTTGTAGAGGAGGAATCTGCAGGAGCGTGTGACCGATGCAATGTTTGCTGAGAACGACAGTTGGTCGTCCAGGGTCACACCCAGATTCCTCACAGTCCGAGTTGGCGTCACCACGGCATCATCAATGGTGATGGACAGGTCTCGGTGCGGGCAGCCCTTCCCCGGGAGGAACAGTAGCTCGGTTTTGTCCAGGTTGAGCTTCAGGTGGTGTGTCGCCATCCACTTCGAGATGTCAGCCAAGCACGCAGCAATGCGTGCCTCCACTTGGGTGTCACCGGGAGGAAATGACAAGACCAGCTGGGTGTCATCGGCATAACAATGGTAAGAGAAGTCATGCGAGCGAATAACAGAACCCAGAGATGTTGTGTAGAGCGAGAAGAGAAGGGGGCCCAGAACTGAGCCTTGTGGGACCCCTGTAGTCAGCATGCGTGGTTCCGACACGGCCCCCCTCCATGTCACCTGGTAGGATCGGCCTGTCAGGTAGGATGCAAGCAGGGAGAGTGCAGAGCCTGAGACGCCCATCCCCTCGAGGGTGGAGAGGAGGATCTGGTGGTTCACCGTGTCAAACGCCGCTGACAGGTCCAGGAGAATCAGGACAGAGGAGAGAGAGTTTGCTCTCGCAGCATGAAGCGACTCTGTCACCGCAAGGAGGGCCGTCTCTGACGAGTGACCCACCTTGAACCCGGACTGGTGGGGGTCCAAGAGGTTGTTCTGGTGGAGGTAGGAAGACAGTTGTTTAGAGACAGCGCGTTCGAGTGTTTTGGATAGAAACTCTACATGGTGGACGCTTGGTTTAAAGTGGTTTAAACCGGTTCCAGGATATCTAAAGTGTTGGTGACATCTTTGTCACAGTGGGTTCCAGTTAAACCAGTTTGAACCAGTTTAAACTGTTGATTCTATCCTCTGACCACAACAGTGGACAGCACAGCCATTCAATCCTGTACCGAGGGAGAAGGAGAGAGGTGGAAAGTAATGGTGAGAGAGCAGCATGATGAGAAAAGGGGAGGAAGGAGAAAGAGGGAGCAATAGAGGACTCCCTCCTAATCTCCGACTGAAAGATGGAGATTAGGAGGGAGAGAGGGGGGAGATATAGATAAGGAGAGAGCAGGTTTGATGAGGAGAAAGGGAATGAAAAAGAGGAGGGAGAGCTTGGCAGCCAAGACAAATTCCTCTGGTGCTGATGAGAATGCTAATCTCCCTCCCTCCCTCCTTTTATCCCACTCTCTTCTCTCCCGTTCCCTCTATCTGTCAGAGGGTGATGTGTTCATCTCAAGACGTGTCCAGCTGCAGTGTGAATGTGTGTCTCTCTCTCTCTCTCTCAAGGGCCTGGCCTAGATTAGTGTGTGTGTGTGTGTGTGTGTGTGTGTGTGTGTGTGTGTGTGTGTGTGTGTGTGTGTGTGTGTGTGTGTGTGTGTGTGTGTGTGTGTGTGTGTGTGTGTGTGTGTGTGTGTGTAGTGTGTGTTTAGTGTGTGAGTGTGTGTATGCATATATAAGAGAGGATCATGTGCATAAGCTCACCAGTGTGCATTGTTTAAAGGAAGATTTGTGTGCGTCTGCGTGTGTGCGGCTCATCAATTAGAATCGCTGACGGAATTGAGCCGGGAACATCTTCTCCGCCTGCTCCCGGCACACCCACACACACCGTCCTGCACATCTGCTCACACAAACACACACATGCTCGCACACTCTCTCTTCCGGAGTCTGGAGAAAGCAGAAACGCAACGGCGATTTGAAGGATAGCTTTGCATTAGTGCCGCCTGCGTACCTAAATGAACGCGGCCCCTAGTGTTGTGTGCACCGCCTTGTTAGGGGCCCTAATTTGGTTAGCGCTTTAACAAAGCTGGGAACCTGGGATTCACGAAGCTCAGGACTTAGTGGTGAGACACAAGGGTATCCGAGTAGAAAGAAAGAGAGAGTCCTACTCCAGGCTTCCCTCCTGATCATGGAGTTTACACAACTGTCGTTCTGTCATTAGGACGTCAGACAACCTGATCAATGCTCTGAGAACTCGCTAATGAGCACTCGTTGACGTAGTTATGAGGTTAAAAAGCTCTGGGAACCGGCTAATGGCATTTTATATGTATATAAATTGGCACCTCACTGCTGAAATTTGTAGCGCGTCATGGATGGACAAACACGGGCTTCAGTTTGTAGCTTGGTGTCGCCAGCTTCCATTGAAAATGACTCGTAGCCCGTTGCTGTGACGTCCCGTAAAGCATCATGACATGTGCATCAAACTGTGTCGACTCCCCTCAATTATGAAGATTGAAACACATATGTACAGGAAAATATTAATTTAAATGAGAAAAAAAAACTGGGGCACCAAAAGTGTGCGACATTCAGAGGTCCCGCCTAAATTTCTCAAATGAGGTTTTTCAGGGCGGAGCTTCGAGGGTTGAGTAGGATTACATTACATTACAGTCATTTAGCAGACGCTTTTATCCAAAGCGACTTACAATAAGTGTATTCAACATAGGTATTCAAGAGAACTACTAGTCACCAGAAGTCATAACAAGCAACTGGATATGCATAGAGGAGGTTCATCAGAGGACGTTTCCAGCTGAAACACTCGTTACTCTAACCAGACATAAAAAAAGTGAGAGAAAAAATGAGGAGGCACTCCAATTTAACCACGAAAATCTCTGGAAAAGTCATGGAATTTTACATCAAGGCCGCAGAGGAAACCTGTCCGATTTTTATCTGCCCCCCCCTCATCTGCCACCTTTCTTCAGCTCCTTTCTTTTCACTACTTTTCCTTTATTTTCTTCTTTCACTCTCTTTGTTCTCCTTCCTTTTATCCTATCTGCTTCTCTCCCTCCCTCCCTCCCTCCCTTCCTGCTGCTCTGTCGGTCTGTCTCTCTCTCTCTCCCCCTGTCCTCTCTAGCTGAAATAATGAGAGTGTACCAGGGAGCTGTGTGGTGACGGGCCGATCGATGATCCCTGCTCCAACAGGCAGAGACGGGAGTGAGAGGGAGAGAAATGGGAGAAGGGGAGAAAGATGAGGATAAAAAACCCTGCAGATAGCCAGAGAGCCGGGGGTGAAGTGGAGCAGTGTGATGCTGCTTTTTAGAGTTGTTGGATGCATCATAGTTTTAAGGGAAAGATTTCCAAAGCCAGCCCGTTGAATTAATTGGATTCCATTTTTTAAAAGTAGCCCGATGAAGTGATATGCTTTAGAATTCAAAATCCTTGAAGTGTTGTGACTTTGATTAATTTCACCTTCATTGTCGCCCCGTGATATATACGTAAGCAGGTTTGATAAATATCCAATGACAAGCATGTCTTCTTGTTTGAAAAGCCTTAAAAGAAAGGCAGTCAATTTAACCTGCCTCTCAGCTAAACGCTCTCATTTTCAGATCCAGTGACATTTTATTCACTGAAATGTTTTTTTCTGTCTAAAATTAAGAAATTATAATAAATTGCTTTTCAAAGCAGTCAAACTACGCTAGTTTGATTCAGCTTTCGACACTCACAGGTCTTGAATCCTCCGAGGGCTCATCTTGGAACCGACAGTTGATCCATAAGTAACTCTGAGCGATCTCCTGTATAGATCCCTGCTCAGGGACCAAGGAGAGCCAGGGGTCAGCAGGTCTGCTGACGGAGCAGCAGGTGCATGCTGTTGCCTCCCAGTGGTCACACTGTGGGGGGTTCTGGTTGTATGGGTCCGGTCCTGCTGTTGGGCACTGAAATGAGAACAGATTGTACTAATCCATATGTTTGAGCAGTCTGCAGGCAGGAGAGCGGCTCTGCTTATGAAGAGGGATTGTCGGAACGTTTTTATGTGAGCTACAGGTGGCGAGCAGAGTCTGAGAAAATATAACGCTGCTGGTGATGCAAACAAAAGTTATTGTTTGTCCAAACAGAATTTTAATTTGAGAGTTATCCAGGGTTTGGGATGTTGGGACACAGAACATGCGTTCCGCTCGGCGAGTTTGACCGATCATTCGGCGATTCTGAATTTTCCTAATTATGACTCGTCATGGAGGTTCGTCCATCGCCGTCAAACTGTCAAACAAAGCCAAGCACTATTCATATAATTTAATACTAGTTATGCATTTTAAATGATGAATACTGCTGCTTGCTGCTCCGCTTTTAAAAGTAATTACAGTGACAATTTATTTTTTACAGAAACCGATATGTTTTTTTGAATCGTGGGAACACCCCAAGACCTCATATTTCGTTCACAGGTGGTGTGCCTGCTGCTGATTACATGTAAAATGATCCAAGCAGATGAATGTTATATTTAGAGTTCCCTTTGAATTATTTAGTTCATCAAAATATAATACAGCTATTATCAACCTTTCGTCTGCCTTTGCCATTGTTCCCACCACATCTACCAGCAAGTGGGGAAGATATGATTGGCTGCCCGGGCCAAGTGTTGACGATATGGGCATCTAAAAAGTTACTAGAAGTATGTGACGCACAGCTCGGGAAAGGGGGCGCACAGCAGGCGCACTGTACCATGGGAAAACATTGTTTTTTCTCGTGGCACGTTTCTCGATCTGTGTGATAGAGGCCATAGGTAACAATTCCCTGTGAGTTTTTCTCTACAAGCAAACTCCTTTCACTTTGCACACAGTAAATTGATACATTTTTAACGTAAGATCTATTGATTAGTGCAGCTTTGAATCAGTATCAAGTCTTAAAATTCAGACCCATTCAGACATCTTGAGCTAGACATTCATTGAAAAGAAGGTCAGAAGTTGTGTCTGTCAGAGTGCAAGTGTTTTCAGCGTGAAGTAAATCTGCATGCAGTCGGTGTGCCGGTAATGCCCAAAATATTACTACAGAGTCACACTGAACCATTGTAGTCCTGAGTGTGGCCTGCAGAGAAAATTACTTCTAATGAAGCCTTATTATGCTGATTTAGCACGCAGCGGCAGCTCAACCTGTCGCGGATACATTTGGATGAAACTCACGTCCCTGCTCAGAGATGGTAATGAAGGTTTTGCCGTCCCTCCGCAGGTCTCCAGCAGCGCCACCCTGGAGGGCAAAGGTCAGCTGAAGTTCACCTCGGGCAAGTGGAGCCCCCACCACAACTGCAGCCAGCTCGCCACAGCCAATGACACGGCCATACGGGGCTGGGACCTTCGCACCATGAGGTACGCTCTCCGCTCTCTTTTCTGAAAATACAGTATTCCAATACATCCGTATAGTTTTACCTTTTTACTTCAAATCTGAGACATTACTGCAAATCCTGAAATTGATACTTTAAATGGCCATTATTTAAGGGAAAGACTTTATAAAGACCTCTCCTACTGTTTCAACGTATTGATCATTTGTTCTTGAAATTTGAAGAAGTACAGATACTTGAGTTGTGCTCAATAATACCATGGCTGACAATAAGCCCATGCCAGGAAGAAGAATTTCAGAGCGTCGCATTGGGGATAGAATTTTTGAAAAAGAGGAACATGGGGCATGTTTTCTCTGATCCTTGCCACTCAGTATTAACATCTTTTTTTTTTTTTATATCCAGATGTTTCCGAACAGCCTGCATTTAAATCTGACAGAAGTGAGTCGTGTTGGAGTCTTACGAGTTAAACTCTCAGAGCGTAGTCATTTCAGCATGTGTTTACATGTAATTACAAGGTATTTCAGTGCAGTACATGAAAGTATGCATTTAATTTGACTCATCATGCTGAATGAAAATACTGCAGATGAGTCCACATCAGTTCTGTGTTGAATATGGAAAGCTCTTTCATTTATTTATAGTATATATATTTAATCAGGCATTAATTGATTATATCTTTTGTTTTTTTCAGGTGCTACATGCACTTTTTTCTCAATAAACCAATTGCCAATATCCATATTCACATTACAACCTTTGCTGATATGACTAGTAAGTAAGTTTGACCAATAGTCATATCATTAAGTATGACTAAGATTGGTTTAAAGAAGACTGGGCTGATACTGACTGACTGACTGAAATAGCTGGATTGGTATCCCCGAAATGGTGACAGATCTATGTTCACGTCTGATCACACTCACACCGATAGCATAGTACACAACAGACAGGTCAGCTGGAGGTATTTCACGCTACGCCAAGTTTTGAGTTCTACGGCTTCTTGCAATGTATCCAGGAGCGCGGTAGCCACGTGCATGCCAAAGCTCCATTGGGAAGGTACATGCTTCAAATGTAAAAAAAAATTTGATAATAATAATTTGATTACAGACCTTAATTGTGTTAAGACAAAATGAAACGCAGATGCATTTGAAAGATTTGGCTTATATTGTAGAATAGAAAACAAGTTGTTGGAACTAAATCATCTCACTGTGACGTAGAATGAAGTATCTTAATGGCATTGCTTACAAATGGTACTCTACGTGACCCACAGTAACGCAACGCAACGCCATTCAATGCCATCCTGGAGCTCCTTGATTAAAAACCTATATTTACACTAACTTCAATTCAATTCAATTCAGTTTATTTTGTATAGCCCAGAATCACAAATTACAAATTTGCCTCATTCACGAATAATACTGTTAACCCTGTCATTTTGGTCAGGAAATACCTTTCAGAATGTAAGTAGACAAGGAAAAACATTACCACGATTTTGAATCTCTGTGCATCCCCTCCTGTCTCTTTATAATATGTTTTGTTTGCCCCCATGTGGTTGTCTGTGACTCTAATGGATTCTGCGCTTCTCCTCAGCACATGATAAAGTGCGACGTGGCGAAACACTAATGTTCCTGCTTGACATGGAGCATGTGTACTACCACGCATTAACCTTGTAACTGCAGGTTATCAGCTACCCACCTTACAACCTCTGGCTATGTGTGTGTGTGTGTGTGCGTGCGTGCATGGGCGTGCATTGTGTGTGTGCGTGTGTGCTCTGTTTGCCTTCCCTGCGTCTCTGAGGTATGTAATGAGTGAGTGTGTACGTGTGAGGTATTCCTCTGCTAGGAAGAATGAGAATCGCCTCGTTATCCACCGCAATGATCACGGCGACGCGTCGAAGAGATGGAGAGAGGGTGAGAGAGAAGGAGAGAGAATACATTCACAAGATCACAGGCCCAGATAAGACGGTTGAATCATTGATATCACTCCCCATCAGCCACATAACAAATTAGAGAGTTCCTGCATGCTCCGTTTTGGCCGTTCTCCTCCCGCTGTGCTATTTTGAAAGATGCAACAGCGCTGATTTGGCCGTGGGCACAAAGGGAAGGAGGGGGCGGCGGCACAGGGCTTGTTAGCAGAGACCACAACCTCATCTCTGATAACACCGTGTACTCAAAGATACCTTGTGTTTGTTTTATGCACATTCCATCTGAAATTCAGCCAGTTTCTTTTTAAACTTTGTGATCTACGCTGAAATTCACAATAATGTTCTGTGGGGTTTTAGTTAAACAGGCCCTATTATGCTATTTTCCGGGTGCATATTTTTATCCCAAGTTACAGTTACAACATGTTTACATGCGTTAATGCTCATAATCCTCCTTGTTTTTCTCATCCTGGCTGTCCAGCAGCACCTCTTCTCACTCTCTCTCTGAAATCTGCTCTGATTGGTCAGCTAGCCCGCTACTCTTCAACTCCGTCTCTCTCTTTTGTTTGTTTGAGGGCCAAACTAGCTGGAGAGTTTTACGTCACTTCCGTAACATTGTGACCTCATAAAGTTATGGAAGTGAAGGAGATAATTCAATGGATCCGTTTCAGGAGCTTCTGAGGGGGAGGGTAACTCTTTTTAGGCGTGGACTTCAGGTTTTACACTCTACGGACCTTTAACATGTACAAAAATATATATAACACACTAAAGAAGAGGGAAAAAGTAGAAAAGCATAATAGGGCCACTTTAGAATGTTTTGGGGGAATGACTGGTCTATCAATGGCCTGTAAATAGAAATGTATTGAATATACGTTAATGTTAAGAAAACATTCAGCTTACATTTAAAAGTCAATGAAAACAAAAACAGAAAGTAAGCAAAAGTAAGCACTTAAATAGTTACTGATTAAAGATAAATTGTGTGTAATTTATTAGAAAACACACTAGTTTTTGGAGCGCTGATTGAAACGAGCTGACAGGTGGTGTAAGGTCGGTACCATGAGCCCTAGTGCACACTGGTATTTTCTTTTATAACCAGGATGGAGATGGTGTGAATTTTCCATGGCATATAAAGCAAATGGCACCAATGTTAATTTAAGGTGAATTCTTCTTTGAACAGAAGATTACATCCAAGGTGGTTAAACCAAGTAAGAGAGTGAAGATTCCTGATCACCATACTGTTGGAGGTCCTGCTCTGTCTGCAACACCCGTCGCTCGGGAACCGTCGTGATCCTGTCTGAATTCTGTAGATCATGACAACCGAGAGTGCAACAAGCAGACATTTAGATTCTGGTGAAGGTTTTAATTCACTCTTTAAAAGCTCACTGGATGGCTGGGGCTAAACACCACGCTCCACTTCAGTCTTCACGAATGTTTGATGACGTCAGTTGTAAAGTGGTCTATTGGTCCATTTAATTGAGAAAACAATTAGCAGGTAAATGAATAATAAATACAATCATGTGTTTACCTAAACAACCCAAAAAGTAATTGAATGTAAAAAGCTAATTTACAAAACCAAAAAAGAACATGTTAATAGCTTCAGGTGATTGTAATATAATAGGTCTGTTGTTTCTATGTTGTTGTTTTTCTTGTCATTTATCCATTTAAGTGATCAACCAATTGGATCCCTGTGCCTTCTTGACTCCCTCAGTCTGGTGTTTTACACAGAGACGGGCAGCAACCGAGGGTGGTGTGTGTGTGTGTGTGTGTGTGTGTGTGTGTGTGTGTGTGTGTGTGTGTGTGTGTGTGTGTGTGTGTGTGTGTGTGTGTGTGTGTGTGTGTGTGTGTGTGTGTGTGTGCACCTGCGTGCGCAAGTGTGAAGTGGTTGCAAGTGGAAAGCTTGCAAGTGTGAATGAGCGGTGAGTCACATTTCTGCGTGTGTGTGTGTGTGTGTGTGTGTGTGCACGTGTCTGTTTGAGTAAGCGACCCGCATGTGACAAGTGACCGCGTGCTCGCCCCTGTTTGCTCTGTGCTGTGTGTACCTTTGTGATTTTGTGTGTGTGTGTGTGGTGTTGTGTGCTCATACCTCCACATGAATGTGGCCCGCTTGTGCGTTTGTGTGTGTGTGTGTGTGTGTGTGTGTCCAGTTGGTGTGGCAGCTGTGTGATGGCAGCCTCTCTGCACGCTCCACTGCCTCCTCAGACGACCTCTGAGGTGTCCCCTCTTACCAGCGCGTGCACACACACTTATATACACACACACACACACACACACACACACACACAGAAAACACACTCTTCTCTTCTCCTGTCCTCTCCTCTCCCCCCTCCTCCCCCTTCATTCCCGAGGCTCGTCACCCGGTCTGCCAGCCCAATCACGGCCGCCCTGCTCTAGAATAAGGACAGGGAGAACAGCCCAGCAGTAGCAGCCGCCTTTAGTTAGTCATCCAACACCCTGGAGAGGAGCACGGTGTCTTCAGCACCCCCGTCTCCCAGATACACAGTGCTTTGAAAAAGAAATACAAAGATAACACTGCTTATGAAATATATATGGATCCTGTTCTAGTTTGTACTGATGTAATATGCAGCATTATGTAAATTATGCAATGCTCCGCTCCGATATTGGGGGCAGAAAGTGGTGTTTAATGGAAAAATCCTGACACATTTTCACTTCTTCTCCGCCTGTCTTTTTCACTGTACCTATTCAGTATTACATTATTCAGAAACCCAATCCCTGTCGTACAGGCCAGCTGTTGTGAATTTTGAGCTAGGTCTTTTTCCTGAATGTGTGTTTTAAAAGGTCATATTTCACTTATGCCACAGGGCGTCAGAAGCTGCTCGGCAGCATTGTTGAAGAGCTTAATTGATGAGAAATACATGGAAAAAGCTGACATTTTTACAAGGAATATGGTGGCTGTGACAATTGTGAAAATATCACACGATATTGATTGAATACGCAACTGATTCAATACGCAGCAGCTCGATGTGATTGAAGTGATGGAACCTCAGAGCTTCCAGTTGGGGCAAATAATTGGGGTCACACTGAAAATTAGAAAAGTCTGAGCCAGGTTCGTCTGCCACGACCGCTGCTATAACGGTCGATTGAAAGAGTACACACCAAACGTATTAGTCTCATTAAGCCGCGAGTGTAGTTTTAACTGACGTATTTTTAATTTCGTAGAAAAAAACAATATCTTTTCAGCTTGTGTTAACCACAGACCTTATATCAGGCATCTAACCAAAAAGCCATTTACAAAAGAAAACATGAACTTTGTGACAAGGGGACCAGCTGACTCTTTTTCTGTTCCTGCAGCATCATGCAACCATGCCGGTCAGGTGCAATGATCGTAGCCTGCAAGACAGAAAAATCATAGTTTAAACTGTAAATGCAAGCCTGGTATACCAATGCACGTGTGCACTCGTAACAATTCTGTCAAAATGTCTTTGTAGAAAAATTATGAAAAAAACAGTGTTGTTTGAGGGAAACCAACTGTGTGTCATTCTATGCACACTGGGGCGCTTTGAGCCTTTGAATAATATTAGCCAATGGAGTTCTAGCCACTGGGCATACAGCTGTGAGTGTGTGTCTGTGTGTGTGAGAGAGAGAGAGAGGGAGAGAGAGACATGCCTGTCACTGGACATGTCCTTCCACCGCGTCTCCCCCTGAATTCCCTCTTGGATCGACAGTTCCAGAGTGAAGGGGCACACACACACACACACACACACACACACACACACACACACACACTTAGAGCTGTGTAATAGCTGTCATGCTTGCGGCCATACCATGCACTGCAGGGTGCCTACTGAAAAGCATTGCAGTGCTGCAGTGAAGCATGGACGCTCTACAACTCCCCCTGTGGTGTGTATTGGTGCATATGTGAGCAAGAGGAGAGGAAGGAAGGATCACAATGAGCCAATATGGAAAAAGAGAGAGAGAGAGAGAGAGTGCGTAAAAGAAGGTGAAATGATTGATAGTGGCGCCGTTAGCTCCTTCACAGTCCAGGTTAAATCCAGCTGTCTGTGTACTCGACAGCATCAGACTCGTCACCCACACAGATGACGGAGGCTCCTGATCACACCTCACGCCTTCTGACCCAAAAAAGAAAACGGCCCTTTTCACTCCACCTGCTCAACAGATGCGGCGGTGCTTTGGCGTGCCATAATGATAGGTTTCCCAAGGTAAACCATTATTCAAAAAGCCCTTTTTCCATCATATTTTATTCACGTATTCAAATACGCCAGCATTATGCAAAAAGTGTCGCCCGCTAGGATTATCGTATATCGCATTCCAACGCAGAGCCATTATGCAAAAGATGTCGGCTGTTTTTCTTTTTTAAATAGCGGGGTTCTGCACGCCACTGTTGATTCGAGGGTGACCTTTTGAACCCAGCGACTGTCAGATGGATCGCGTGTGACCTTTTCATGTGCTCCCCTTCCTCCCTAGAAGACACAAGCAAGACATGATATTGTGACTCTCATAACGGCGTATTATAGTTATTTATTCTTTTTTATTTTTGTAAAAGATTTTGTGATGCCAGCCCACCACCCCTCTTAGTTACTGTTGCTACGCCTGCCAAGCTCTCCTTCCTCGCCTGCCTCATATGCAGTTTACAAGGATGGTTTAACGGTGGCTGGTTTACCACTTGAAATCCTTATTGAAATGGTGAATTCTTGATTTCCTACGGAGTTAGACTAAAGCAGGTTTTTTCATTCTGTCAGTCTTCGATACCTTCTTTTATCCATATCGGACGTAATATTATTTTTCCCACGGTGGTGAAGTAATGATCCGCCCTAATCTGCCTCTGATTGGCTTACTCTGATATTCTAACCCTAACCCATGTCACTCCTAATGCATAAACCTAACAGACCCAACAAACCCAGGCAGCTAGTGCTAGACAACAAACAACAAAAACGGTCACTTGGCTGAACTTCCACCTGTTGTGGCGTTGTAGTTATATGGCATGTTCTGTTACCTCTCGGCACTCCAGACATCAGCACATCAGCCGTTATGACAAGGGAATGTTTGGATCTCTAAGTGGTGGTAACGTGAAGTCATGTGACCGTGGTGTTAGTGTTTTACTTCTAGTAATTGTCATTTGCACTTCATTTGAAAAGATTATCATTGGCATAAGAATCATAAACGTTTGTTTGACAAATACCTTATTTTCTGGAATAATCCAAAATGTAATGGAGGAATCCCCTTTTCTTTTTGTTAGGGAAGAACCAGTTCCATGTACTGAATTCGTTCTTTAATTATAACAAAATGAAGTCTGGGGGATGTAACATTATTTTTTTTAAAGTTCATACTTAGTTGTTATACTACTTTTTCATCGGCTTTTGGGAGCAATTCATGCCAGCCATCAAGACCCCCCCCCCCCAAATCAATTCTGCCCAAATGATCTCTAATGATCCCTTACTTTTGTGCATGGGAGAGACCCCCCCCCCCCCCTCTCTCCTCTTCCCTCCCCCTTCTCTCCCTCCCTCTTACCTGCCTCTCCTTCTCCCATCTTTCTTTCTCTGCCAGCTCCATCTCAAAGCCAGGCTTTAATTTTGATCAGCGATGAAATGATTGCTCTCCTCTTTCGATTTTTCTTTTCTCCCCCTCCCTCCCCACAGCAGTTGTCATAGAAACAGTGTGTGTGTGTGTGTGTGTGTGTGTGTGTGTGTGTGTGTGTGCGTGACTGTGAGCGTCTGTGTTCCAGTCGATCCCCTCAGCAGAGAGATTTATCACTCGGGCTAAGCCAGGATGGTGCATGTGAACGACTGGTGTGTGTGTGCGTGTGCGTGTGTGTGCGTGTGTGTGTGTTTGTATGTGATGGCCAAATGTGTGCTTGTCTGTCTACCTTTGTAGCTTCCCTCTTACACACCTAAATCTCCCTCTGTATTTACACACATAACAGTATTTGCGGCTGTGTGTTTTCCCAGTTTTATGTTTTTATCTGTGTGCGCCTAACAGTGTGTGTAATAGGTCCCCCGTCCCCTCATCAACCCCCCCATCACACACTCTCACACACCCTCAGCCTAGCCGGCTGGATGACTTGAGATTGAGTGTGTTTGGTGGCTTAGGCCGGCCACAACTCTAATCTTCTGCACTCGTACAAACACAAACACACACCCGCACACATCCCAAAAAGTCCCAGGTCTCTCCGCTATTAGCTGGGGCAGGGGTGAGGCGGGGTGGGCGTATGCGTGAGTATGTATGTGTGCGGGCGCGTGCGTGCGTGGAGGGGGATTGCTCAGAGACACCAGAGAGGGAACGAGCGAAACTAACCCAATTTCCTGCTCCATTTCCTTCTTCACGCGGCGGGCGCGTCCCATTCCACGGCGGGCCGGGTTGAACACCAGCCACCCTGCAGCCCGGGGTCACGCCTCTTACCTCGGAGTCACACACAGGAGAGGGAGGGAGCTCTGTAAATAAATCATGTGCTCCGGCTCAAAATTACACATGAAATTGCTATTTTGGCTGAGTTCACCGAAAGTTCCAAGTCGACTCATTCTAAGGTGGCCTGTCTTCGTTAAAATCAGGTTCCATAAATGTAATGAATAAATAACTACTCCATAGAGCAAGTGTTAATGCATAGGAAGATGAAACTGAATATAAATTGTTAGCTTAATGTAAGACATTTTTGATATTGATATAAATTGAGGAAATTGAGTGATCCTCATAAATGACTCGACCCGTAAACAATCTGCCCGACGCAGACACTGGCTTGAATGAATAATGTCACTCACATTGATTTTCTACCACTGATGTAATACGCCTCGGCGATGTTTGTTGTTTTAACTGGTACAGAAGACGATCGGTGTCCGCATCTGAAAATGAGCTTCCTAGTGTTACCTAAATGTTTTGCGTGAGGCTAATTTAATAAGTAGCAGTGAGGAGAGATTTTTGCCAGCTAGTGTTTTATCAATATGGAGCTAGCCCAAGAGGCATTTTCCCCATTGACCACCATTGTTAAAGAGACGTCCTTAAAACTTTTATCAGGACACCTCAAACTGCAAACAATGTCGGTTGTGACTTTATTCATTTTTGATCCATGGTGTCTTAGATTTGCAAAACTTTCCTTGCGCCGAGAAAAGGGCCTATGGGATGATTGGGAACTCGCAGCAGAAACACTACTGCGCATATTCAGTTGTCTGTATACCAGGAGAGCCATTCCACATATCCAGTTTTTATTTTACATACGTTTTAGTAGCCGTGTTCGTTCATCATTTTGGGGGCGTGGCTTCGGTTGCCAACTTTGCCACTGTCTCTCTAGGAGGTTTCTCAACATTAACAACCTTAGCTGTATTGTATCTAAGATGAACTTGCACTTGGAAACCCTGCTTGGTGTAGTTCTGGAACCACTGACCCAAAAAACTGTCAGATATCAATCAAACAATGACTTTGGAACGCTAATATTGAAACACAGAGTTTATCAGATGATAAGGATCCTGATCCCTCAGAATGACAACCCTTAAAAAAGTCATTTTAGGTCTATACTGATGAGAACGCACAAAATGTATAGTAAATAGTAAGCAAATGGGACACAGCTCATGATTGGAAATCTTGAAATATCCAGATAACATGTTGAACAAAATTCCTTTATAACCAGGAATCAGAGTGCTTATACATGTTAATAAGTGCAAACCTGATACAGATTTATGCACACTCATTTTTGCCCGATAAGTCTTTTAGAACATGAATACTCAGTCTATGCTCCATGACAAAAGTTGCTTGACATTGTCAAGCTCCATATGCCGACACCAACGGCACGGTCCAGTACACACACACACACATAGAGTCACACATAGAGTCACACACAGAGTCACACACAGTCCCTGAGTTGTCTTGACCTAATTGAAGCCCAGCGGTCTGCCTGAGGTCATTCTCTTATACCTCCTTTATTTTAATGAGATTTTTAATTAGCATGTTAATTGCCTAACGTGATCAGCAGGGGTGACTAGCTAGCTGGCTAGCTGCTGTTGGCTTCCAGCTGGGCCATAACACTGAGGCTTTCCACTCTGCTGAACAGCACCATGCCGAGCCGAGCTTCACTAGGCTAGCCTGCAGAGGAAACGGTGGTGGAGGAAAAGCAAGTGCTGATTTTCTGCAGTCTCGTGTTGCATTTATGGCGGAGGCAGAGTTCCAGATCTAATTAATTGCCAGTTTATTCAAATGAGTGACAATTTTCTGACACTCAGTTGATTGCTGAATCCTTCTTTTATTTAGAAAACAGTATCAGGAGGATACAAAGACAGCTTCTTATATTAGCCGCAGAACCATTGATATATACCTGTACGGTTTGTGACATTATTACACACATATAGAAGGACTGCTAATGCAAAAATCTGACTTTCTTACTGCTGTTTTACAATCCTTTGGATATTTTGTCATACTTTATAAGACAAATCCAGGTTGAAGGCATTGAAGTGAATAAACAAGCCACCATTACTGTGGTGAATATTACTTTCAGATCTCAAGAACCTGAAAATCACCAACTGATGCTGTTAATCTCCCACAATAAGCTTCACCTTAAAAAAAATAGAGGTAAAATTCATAAGGCCCTACAACATGGAATCATTTTCATTTTTTTATTGAAATATGTTTGACATCTGATCAGTGCAAGAAACCAGGCTCAGTTTTTTGATTTATAACCTTGAGCTGGTAAGTTATGCTGCAGAGTTCATCAGCAGTTTTACATCTGCACTGTGCAGTTTGGAAAGACATGTATTGTTGTTGTTGTTGTTGTTTTTTTTTCAAAGCCTGTGATAATAAATTTCACACTAATGTTTTGAAAATGGATAACTGGGGGGGGAAGTGTTGCGATTCCGGAACGGCATTATCAGTGGTTACTGCCGTAATAGTGCAGTGCAGAGCGGCTAGCCAGTGGCACACAGACACAGCTTCCATTCACATGATGGGTTTGGAATGAAGTAGAAAGAAAAGGTATTAAATGAAGTACTCTATTGGTATGGTTATCGCTTCAAGGGTACCGGTATGAGTAAAGCTAACTGCCGTAAGGGGAGGTATCTGACGGTGATTAAGCCAGGTATCTGTACTTTCACTATCAGTGACAATCCAACACCAAATGGCCGGCGGCGCTGGAGCACAAATCAACGGTCATATTGGTCTATACAAACAGTTGCTTATTTATTCATTCAATATTAAATTCATTCTCCTTTTAGCTCTGTTTTGTTCTGTTACCTTTACTTAATTTTTCTAGCTCACGATGAGAATTTAGTTAGGCTCTTGAAACCATGGCAATACATAAATAAATATTGTTTGGAAGGTCAGAGCAAGAAGCAAATAAAAGAGGTAGCAATAGTCTAACATTTTTTATTGTACATTTCAAGGAGAGAAGATAAGGAGAATAATGTATGGCACATGAAAGGTGGCGGAGGTGGAGGTGGCCTGAAAGATGGAAAGTGAGCGTCTCTCTTCCTCTGTCATGTCATTCTGTTAACTTCACTCTAGCAGGATCTCAAGGCTGTGCGGTTATGAGGCTTGCCTTTATAATTTACCACCGCTGGTGTCGGCTTCTTTATTGAGCCTGGCCTTCACTGACAGACACAGAGGAGGCTTTGATTTAGCCTGGGAATGTTCCGGCGTGTGTGGACCCTGTGAATCATTCTCTATCTCGCTCTCCCTAACCCTTTTGTTGTTCTGTCATATCCCCCTCTCTTTCTCTCTTTCTCTCTCTGTCTCCCTTTCCTCCATCCCTCCCTCTTATCATTTCTCTCCCCGGCTGCTTCCTCTCATTCCTATCCCTCCATCCTAATTCTTTCATCTGTCTTCCCCTCCATGCCTCCTGTCTTCTTTCTAATCACCTCTTCTCCTCCCTCCCTCTCTCTCCCTCTCCAGTCAGATCTACTGTATAGAGAACGCCCATGGCCAGCTGGTGCGTGACCTGGACTTCAACCCCAACCGCCAGTACTACTTGGCCAGCTGCGGAGACGACTGCAAGGTCAAGTTCTGGGACGTCCGCAACGTCCAGGAGCCCGTCAAGACCCTGGAGGAGCACTCCCACTGGTGGGTGGATTAGTGGGGGGGGGGTTCAGGATCAGGGGTCGATGGTGGTGTGGGTACTGCCCTTGAACCAGAGCACCGTAGTTTAAGTTCCACTATCGGCACGCATCCGTCCTGCTCAAGTGTCACACTTACCTGCTCTCATCCTCCCATGTTTGGGAGTATGACATTGTTAAACTAGAGGCAGTTGGTCCTTGGACTGTAGTACATGTTTTTAATTGCTAATGTTCAATTGAAATTGAATAATAGCTAAGCTAATTTAAGCCATTTTTTCTTTGCGATATAATGCAGGGAGAGATGATCCCAGGCTCCCCAGGTTTTGTCCATTTTTGCATCCAACCTAATACTAATGGAGGCGAATGGAATTTTATTTATGGTCATTTAAACTTTACTTTATTGAACAATGAGCCTTCAAGGAGGCATAAGGACACAGTGACACATGTAAATGTAAGTAAAGAAAGTGTGCATCGCCACAGATAAACTTTTGATACTCATTAACCTGATGCCTCTTAGGATCTCTTCTTTGAAAGAGTGTGGATACTGTACTTCTATAATAAGACTGATTAGTTCTGTACACAGGGTTAAAGCTAGGGTTGGTAATCTTAAGAAACCAGAAAGAGTAAGCTAGAGTTGCCAACTCTTCTCCAATCCAGAGTGTGATCAGGTAGAGAGCTGGTAGCCCGGCCAATCATTTCATTCAGGCCTAATTAAATATTAGGACATGTTTATTACAGACCTTTGGCAGGTACAGATGCCAGAGTTTTTTCTTATTTTATTATCAGAGTATTTGATTCATTGATTGCTCTCAAGATTTAAAGAGAATTTCAACAATCACAATACAGCTCACATCGAGCTAATCGTGCCATACCGGAACATGCATGTGCCTGGCTCTAACGTTGATCAGAAATGTAATTCATTAGGAAACCATAGAAATGTAATGTTAACTATTATCAGAAAGGTTTTATAGCAAATTAAACATAATCTTTTTTTTTTTTAAGCACTGCTCCTTAAATGCACCCAAAAATGAACACTGTATCTAACGTATATCTCTTCAGCTCACCACACACAGTGCAGTTTTGCTCCATTTGCTGTGCAACAAACCGTTCAACAATTTTCAATGAAACTTTTCAATATGGTGATTATTAGGGGAAGCTCATACAGGAGAATTGGACCTATCAGCTGGTGAAATAATTCCCCCTGGATGGCCATTATAATGAAATGTTATGCTGATATACCTCATAGTCCGAAGCGTCTGCCAGATTAAAAAAAAATCCATTCAGCTTTTTTGTATATTGGGGGAGACAGAGGAGACAGACATCTCAGAGTTGCATATCTCAAAATCTGGGCAAATGAAACTTAAACTATGTGCCCGGCTACAAACCCCTAGGGGTAACAGACAAAAATGTAGTTTCGGTGTACCGAGTTTTCCACGAGTTAGTAAAAGTCTCATTTGTTGATGGAAGTTGAGGTGACAGATTTTAGGGATAATTCTTTTTATGTGAATCAACATTTTTCTAAAAGTTGTTCCTTTAAAGAGACACTACATCTTTTTATATTTTCTAATAGTGCATCGCATTCCAACGTTCCCCCACAGCTCACTGAACTTGTGTTGGGGACATAACATTTTATCTTCAAGTTTATTACAAAAAATAGGTTAAAAAGCATTTATGATTACATCAAATTTGAATAGAATGTGGGGGGAAAAGTAGTTCCTGCATCTAATATAATTATACTGTATTTGTGTTTTTTTGTTTTTTTAAATAGCCTTTTACACAGCATGGAGTGAAATTCAGGCACATTGAGTAAAACCCAGTAACAATAATGATAAACACGATGATAACTGCTTTGCTTCACTGTTGATTGGTTTCTGGTTTTAATAATGGCTTTATCTCCTTACTAATGAAATGCCCTAACTACTGCTGGTGCAATAAAAGGTAGTAATACACTAATTACTAATTAAATAGGCAGCTACTCATTTTGTCAGTGAGGGTTGAGTCAGTGTTGGTCGAAGGCAGCCGGGTCCTGCACTAGCTCGTCCTCTGTGAGGCTTCGGGCGGTGCTAAGAGCTGAACATAGTGTGGTGCAGAAGTGTGTGTATGTGCTTGCGTGTGTGTGTGTGTGTGCATGGGAGACACTCTCTCTCTCCTGTGTGAGCTGAATAGATGATCAGTGTGTCTGCGAACCAAACTGGGCTACTGCTGCAGCACACCAATCCTCACCGGGTAAAGCCATACACACACACACACACACACACACACACGCGCGAGTGCGGGCGTTATCTCCAAAAGAAAGATAGACTTGGCAAACATATCCATAACTGTAGATAGCTGCAGATGGGATCTCTTCAGATAGGAGGTGTGTGTGTGTGTGTGTGTGTGTGTGTGTGTGTGTGTGTGTGTGTGTGTGTGTGTGTGTGTGTGTGTGTGTGTGTGTGTGTGTGTGTGTGTGTGTGTGTGCCATCTAATCTGTGTATTTTTGCAAGGGTTCTCTTTTTATCTCTATGTGTGGCTACATGCAATTGATTGTGTTCAGGCATTTCCATAATGCATATGTCTGCGTGTATTTGTCCTGTGTGTACACTTCTCTTTAGTGTGATGCATATACAGTATATATGTGTGTGTGTGTGTTGTGGTTGCTCTTTTTTTAAAAATTTTCGGAGCGCAGCCAGGATATGGCCTCAGGGCTGCTGGGGGTATTAGGGACTATTTTTTAGCAGGGAAGCGGATTAGGGGAGCACGGGGAACGGCGTGGCCGAGGCTGATTTCCTGTCAACAGCCTCCGTTATCCCTCAATCCCTCCCTGTGAGGGAACTGGTACCGCACTCTGAGCTGTGCCCCGGGCTCACAGAGACACAGAGAGGGAGAGAGGCAAACACAAAGAGAGAGGGAGAGAGAGAGGGAGGGAGGGAGGGAGGATGAAAAAGAGCAAGAGAGGGAAACACTGTTGACAATCAGAGATATAGAAAGAGAGGGACAAAAATGGAGAGAGGAAGTGTGGGGAGGAATTGGATTTAAACGTGGATCAGAGCGACAAATAAAAGCAGGATGAGGGAGTTTATGATGATGATCATCAGCTCGTGAACTGAGCCCAAATATAGACTGAAAGGTACCAAATCCTCAATTGTTGGCATCTGAGTCTACACCCAGAGAGGCATAATTTGCTGTGAATCCCACTGTGAGAACGCTGCATTTTCTGCATGATTTGCGTGGGCACGAGTGTGTGAAAGAGAGATGGAGACAGACATTTTCTCTGCACAAATGTGGGAGTGTGTGTGTGTGTGTGTGTGTGTGTGTGTGTGTGTGTGTGTTTCAGCATGTGTGGTCTTCCCGTACATGTGGTTTTACTCACTATAGTGATATCAGTTTCCACGTGGAGCTTTTGTTCGGAACAGAAGATGAATACACGGCTCTTAAATACATCCATCCATGCATGAATGTACTGCACCCCCCCCCCAAACACACACACACATACACACACACTTTTTAATGTTGGACTGGTTTGTTTTTTGCATCCCAGGGTGTGGAGCGTCCGCTACAACCACAGCCATGACCAGCTGGTGTTGACGGCCAGCAGCGACAGCCGCCTCATCCTCTCCAACATGGTGTCCATCTCCTCGGAGCCATTCGGCCACTTGGTGGACGACGAGGAGCTCAGCGATGGGGAGGACAACCACCAGGAGGACAAGTAAGAGAGCAACTCAGGCTAAGGGTTAGAGAAGGAAATGCTTCGAGTGATTAGAATAAGATGAAAACAAAGGTTCATTTCAGCGTGGATTTCATGTATTTCTCTACCAGTTATGGTTTTCCAGGCAGTAAAAACTGAGTAATAATAGTCTTTCAGGGCTTTAACTGTCCACAGTATCTAACTTGACTGTTATGAGAGTGAATATTGAGGAGGTCACAGGTAAGTGTCTCGTTTTTTTTTTTTTTTTTTTAATGCTACGCTTCAGGAGAGTTCGTATTCAGTAATACTGAATGCAGAAATGAATTGTAATTATGCGATGCATTATTAGCTCCTCTGCCAATAATGTATGTTTATAACCATGTATAAACCATCCTTCATTTCCCCTCTTATTAAACATTAACAGGGTTGTGATTTCATTCTTTTGGATGCATGCTGTAACTCCAATTCATTTTACAAGATGACACTTCTACCTTACTCTCCTTTAACCTTGTGATCCATTAATGACCTTAATTATTCTTAAAGTATTTGGACACTAGAACCCTTTCTTTGAATTTAATCTGTGTAATAATTCACAGGTGGAATCTTTAAAGCTAAATGGATGGTTCTGATGTTTTGATGCAGGGTTGTATGAGGTTTGGAGAAGCAAACAATGAGTACCAACATTGCAGCAAAGCAATGTAATACTGGGAATGTATTTTTAGACACCACAGTATATGTGTATGATATATTTAGAACATTTGGGCCTCTTTACATTGCTGTCAGACAGCACTTTCTGATGGGGAACTGAAGACGATACCTCTGTTCTCTTCAAAGCTACCAGACCGTAATCCTTAGACAAAAACAGTAACTTTACAACAAAGTCACACAATAACACAAAAAAACCTAACAGAGCAAGGCAGATGTAAACCAGAAACTCTAGTTCTTCCATGTTAAATTACTATTTTGTCAATAAAGTCTGGTGGTTTTGAATAAGGCATAGATAACAGCTCTAGTTTACTATCAGGATTGGATTTCTGACGGCAAGATAAAGCATTGAAAATATTCTAAATATAGTGTACACTTTTACTGACATGGATTTTCAGATGTCTGCCGCTCCAAATTGGGGGCATGCCGACCGCCATGTACTGTTGGTAATACACCGACTATGGATACATCAAAGTACCTCAAAGAACCGGCACAGACAGTTAGCTTTCATCACATCATATCTGTTATGGGTTTTATTTAAATTATACCTCCCTTGTATGTTTCTGGACTGCCACAAGGAGCCTGATGAAACACACAGTCAGATGCTGAAGCATATACGAAAACGCACCGTGTGTTTTGAACCGCTCGTCTGATATTAGTCCTCCCGAAGATTAAACCGCCTGAACCTTCCCTTTCACATACATTGACATGATAAATGCAGAGTCACAACATTCGAAATATGTTACTGTCAAAACACTCCAGAGCGTTCCTCCCTGGCATTCAGACTTTGCAGGGATATCATCTGTAACAGTTTCCATTCAGTGCTTTTCAAATCTGCCACCTTCCTCCGTCCATTATGGTCCAATTCCCCCTCTCATCCATGACTACCGGCTCTTACTCTCAATGACTGACTCTCATCCACAATTATCACCTCTTCTTCCTAATCACCAGCACTCAGCTTTGGTTTGAACCCTTCCACTATACTTATTGACCCCTCTTGTGTGTACAGTACCTGTCCACTTCACAGCACCCGGCCACTACGTACAGAACTCCTCCAGGGGTTGTGACTATTTTCTGAATTTATACGGTTGCTTTTCAGATTCAACAGATTGTGAAATTTGCAGATCTTTAGTTTAAAGATAACCAAGCAAAAGGAGTATGATTTTTATTTGCAAGGCAGGTTTGACAAATGAAACAAATCATTAACAAGGTGATGTTAACGCACAGATTGGTGAAAAATGAAAAGAATACACTAAATGTAATGTCAGAAGATATTGCCTCATTTGGTGTTTTGATGATGGTTCTAGCGAAGCCTTAACATGCTGCTTCAAAATCTCCCACAGGTGTTGAACTGGGTTGAATATCTGGTGTTAACATAGGCCACACGTACTACTGGAAACAGGAAGTGGCTGACTGATATCTGAGATTACACTGCAGAATTGCAATGCTACATCTTAAGTCAATCTTACATTTATATTTCAACAGTTTTTTTTTATTACACAGATTTTTTAATGGCTGTCCACCAACGAAAAAAAAAAAAAAAAAAGAGCCAACTAACAGCAGGGCAATAATACGCAACATTCGACCAAACTGCTGTAACTCTGAGAGCCGGTCAAACAAACACACTACTATTTTATAATCTTCACTAGTGTACGCTTTGATATTTTATTATTTAATGAAATCTCAAGTGGCAGAAATAAGAACACTTTTCATATTTTAGTTTTCCGTCCTTCCTGCCAGAGGGAGACTAATTCGGCTGGGGGGGGGGGGCTTATGTATACAAACTTCAAGCTAGCGGAGCCGTAGCGACACAAATTCAGTCAATGCAAACCCGAGGGGGAACTGACTCGACCCCACTGTGAACGGGCGGGGCAACCAACCGGGCTCATTTCAGTACATGCAAAGATTTAACACACCCAGCAGATCTGACACGTTACACCTTTAAACGGTTAAAAATGAACAATATCACATTCATGAAGGTAGGATTTATCGTAGAACTGTTGAATTAATTTATTTAAAATAGATGTACCTAATAAACAACCGTCGCTATTTATCACTGTGAGCCGGCTACAAATGTTACCCTATTTATAGTGCACGATACTTTCCATTAGCAGGTGAACTGTCCAATGACATGATCCCTAAAAACCTGACAGTCCTTACAGCCACACCGAGGCAAAGTCCAGCATTACAGCATCAGTGGAGTGCTCTCACACATACCCTCTTGTTCTCTTCTTCCCCAATGAATCTATACGAGCGGAGCACTTAAGAGTGTTTTTATTTCAGGCTGCAGCCCGGGGGGAGCAGCTACTGTCTGTGAGAAACAGTTAATGTGTAAAATAAATCCAAATATGTATGTCACTGCCTTCCCTCAGGACTACTTACAGCAGGGGGGTTTGGGAGGAATTTGGGATGGCAATAATGCTGGATGATAATTCTAAAGATTTTATTTATTGTCACATTGTTGGAGCAGTGGGAGAAATGTTTCAGCACTGGGGAGGTGGTTTGTGTGAGAGATGAAAACAAAGTAAATGCTTTCCAGTCCTCAGAGTGTGTATGTTAGTGTGTGTGTGTGTGTGTGTGTGTGTGTGTGTGTGTGTGTGTGTGTGTGTGTGTGTGTGTGTGTGTGTGGGCTGTCACCAACACGAAGAGATGAACCCACACAAGCACAGGTTGTGTGTGCTTGTGTGACAGCATGTATATATATATATGACCACTAGTAGTGCTGTTGAGCCATGTTTGCATTACTTGAATCATACATGTGTCCGCAAGTATGCTCACGCAAGCATGCAAGCACTCAGGTGATGAAGTACACGTTTTGTTCCGGGTTTGCTGATTTAACATTTGATAGTGGTAATGCAGAAAGGAATGCAGCAGTGCGCCCTCAAAGGGGCGAAGAAGAAAAAAATTGCAAGCTAGTAAACCTGAATGTTAACAATGATGGCTTAAAGTCATTTTTAAGAACGGCCTATGCAAATGTGTTGTAAGAAATTAAAGAAATGAGCCTATATTGGACCTCAGGGAAACATCCAATCAGTTCTTCATTTGTCTTTAGATTTTAGGTTCACGGTTCGATTCAATTTCCGATTTAAACGTTTTCTTTTCAGCACTGACCGCTATGCCGTTGTTAGACTATTGAGTCTTGAATAATACAGATCATTAGTTTTATGCCCTCATATCTGTCTTCTACATTTTCAAATTCTTCTTTGAAAAGATAGGCTACATGGTATTATGTGTTTTTATTTATATGACGTTTTTTGGGGGTGGAATGTACCACACTAAGGCTATATAATCAAATTTTAATAATTTATTTAAAATGTAAATACTTATTTCTGATAATAACTTTTTCCCACAATTAGTATTTTTTTGTGCAACTACAGTTAGTGCGACAATATAAAGGCTTATAAGGAAAGTTTCCATAATAGCGACCGAAATATTTTTTATCTCTGCCCTCAAGCGTGGCCGTTCAGAAGTTATAAACACTTTTGCCTTCAGACATGATTGTTCAAAAGGTGTCTGACAGTCTGCTTTGCTCAGTTCTGGAGCAGCGAGGAGATGTTACAAGCACCAAGTACAACTATATAGATATAGTTATTATATCTTATCTAGAAGGTGTTGTGTATCTATGTAGGTCATATAGAGGCATCAGGATTAAATTGAGAAATTAAAAAACAGTTCAAAGTTCCTCACAGTAATTTTAATTTTAGTATCTCCAGGTCCTTTGTACTAGTTGTCAAACTGTCACTATCGGGACCTATATGGAGTCTGCAAGATGTGATTCATTTCCTCTTCCGTTTTTCATAGCTCATCTGTCTTTGTTATGTGTTATGTGTGTGATTCAGGGGTAAGGAGCCCCTACAGGACAGCGTGGTGTCCACCTATGAGGAACACGAGGACAGTGTGTACGCGGCCGAGTGGTCGTCGGCCGACCCCTGGCTCTTCGCCTCGCTCAGCTACGACGGACGCCTCGTCATCAACAGGGTCCCCCGCGCCCTCAAGTACCGCATCCTGCTCTGAGAGGCTGGGGTGGGACAGGTGATCAGAGAGTGTGTTTGTGTGTGTGTGTGTGTGTGTGTGTGTGTGTGTGTGTGTGTGTGCAGTGTGTGTGTGTGTGTGTGTGTGCAGAAAGCAAGAAAGAGAAGATAAAGTAACACAGCTGTAAACATCAACTTTGCTACAAAAAGATAGACATTCCATTCTAACGTGACACAGTAAGTGTGCTGTGTGAGACGCTGCCAGCTGCAGTGTGTGATGTAAACACACTGTAGCCCATGTGATCCACTAACCGCTGGAAACAATAAAAGTGTTTGTGGCTTAAATGACTCCTGGAAAAACATTTGTCATGTAACACATACATGAGAAAAATAACCGTATTCATCGTTGCATATATCCCAAAAAATGTCTGTGTCATGTCATCATGTGCATAAATATGTTAATTCCTGACGATATTTTGTCTGAGTCCTATTTGTTGTCATTTATGTTATGTTGGCAAATGCAAATGAAAACATAATATTTGAGTAAAGTTATGTTATTATTAACGATTATGGCTTGTTAGGGTTACATTTAACTATTTCCATCATCCATGAATCTGATTCTAAATCAATTGATTCATCAATAAACCTGCAATATCTTTTGTGCCACTTGGGGGCAGCAGAACCCGCCGTGAACACAACATTGACAGATTATGACCTTGGGAAGTTGATATGGCAAACATGATCACATATGTGCACGTCCAGCAGACACAGAGCAACATGGTCGTTTATTTAGAGTCGCGTTTCTTGTCACCTGAGTCTAACATTCACTCTCATTTTAGCTCTGTTTTTGGTCTCAACCAACTCCTGAGAGAAATAATCTTCAGCTGCTACTTAGCTGCTGCTGTTTAGCCGCTGACGTTCCACCGTGTCCAATAGCAAGTTGGTAACTTTTGTCTGTGGTGAGACCCAATCGCAGCAGTACATTTGCGGTCTGAAAAAAACGAAACAATGCGCTGAAAGATGCTGTAAAGCAAAGTCTGGTGATTAATCAATCGACTAATTGATTAATCGACCGAGTGGATCACCAATCTGACTGGGACTGCTGCACTCAGAGCAGTTTTAAAGGCCAAAACAAAATGCTTCTTAAGAACTATTTGTCGACCAGACACAATACCAAATGTCTCTAACTTCACCATCTCATTCCCTTCTTGCTCGTCTTCCCCTTTGTGTCACTTGCTCTCCCCCTCTCCCTCCTCCCCCTCCCCTCCCACTCCGTACAGTGTGTGCTGAGGCTGGTCGATAGTGACAGTCCGAGCCTCTGTTATGGCAGACACCATTGACAGGCCTTTTAATTGCAGCTTGACTCTATGCATCACACATGCACACACACACACACACACACACTAGTGCCAAGGGAGGGGCACAGGCTCTTCATTAGCTATGCCAGTTGGGGCAGGCGGCGCGGTGGCTGAATACAGAGTACATTTGGCTGTCTAATCAAAGAAGCTACACACACACACACACACACACACACACACACACACACACACACACACACACACACACACACACACACACACACACGCATAAACACAGCCCTTGTTACCCTGCAGTCAATTATTGAGAGGAGGGATCAGGGTGTAGATACAGAGGGATGGTGAGCGCTGAAAAGGTAATCGCTCAATATCGGCCATCTGGAAGACTTGTGATGCTCGTCACAGGCCTGCACAGACGAGACACACGCGCAGCACTCGTTGTCACGTCTCTGTCGTCTTCGGGGCGTCAAGTGTATGAAGAGACGGGAGGGTGACAAGCAGGCGTACCAGAGTCTTCTGTCTAACCCAGTATGTGTGCTTCTATATAGAAAGACTATATTAAAAGATAAACAGTTGATTAGAAAAAGCAGACGGATATCTTCCCATCTTATTCAGAATATCCAACAGCTGATTTGACTGACTGGGACCAATCAGTCCATCCATCTGCTTATACCAGCTGAGTATTTGCATGTGAATCGATGAAGGCGCCCTCTTTAGTATTCCTGACACTCAGTATGATGCATTGATAGTCAATGTGGGCATTTTCAGGTGTGTTATTGCTGACATGGTAAATACCCATACACGGGCAACAGCACTTTCTTGGCCAACAGCAACGCATGATGGCGTCTGGTGGGTTATTAAGAGAACAAAAACTAGGACTCTCTGTCATTTGCAAATATGGAATTAATGAGTCGTTTTATTTTTGTGTCATTTGCATGTCATTTACATTATCTAACAACATCTTACAGCTTGACTAGAAAAAAAACTAATTGACCTGGTGGAAATTTAAATCCACATACACATTCTTTACATGATAAAGCCCAAAAGATCTCCAAATAGTTGGATGTAAAGAAATACATACACACATAAAGGGCCAGTGTGTAGGATCTATTGGCAAACATGGAAAGTAATATTCATAACTTTGTTTTGAAACTAAGGATCCTTGTGTTTTCTTTAGCTTAAAATGAGCCATTCATATCTACACGGAGTCTGCCTTGTTTCTACGGTATCCCAGAATGGACAAACCAAACACCCTGGGAGTGCAACACCCACCTAAATCTTTCACAATGAATGAATGAATTACATTTTCCACGGCATTAAACGCACCAATTTAGATCTTCTCATCTTAATCTATCCCTAGTATTTCCTAGTGTCTGCGCAAAGTGCACATTTTATTTAACAAATCTGATTTGTTACATTTTATTTAACAAATCATTTTATTTAACAAATCCGATTTTGGCTCATTCTGGCTTCATTTACATGCTATTTGAACACCTCCGCTCTTCCCTTTCTGGACATCACTTTTCTACAATCTATGCTCCTGTGATTAAACCAAATATTTCAGATACTCATTTGCCTCCAGCAGAAGAATTAATACTAGCCTTCCATTGTATCTCAAGAGTCCCACTCTTGGGACGGGCGGCTGTGGCTCAGTGGAGAGCAGGGTCGTCCTCCAATCAGAGGATCGGCGGTTCGATCCCTGGCTCCAGCAGTCCATGTCGATGTGTCCTTGGGCAAGACACTTAACCCCGAGTTATGTATGAACGGGTGTGAATGATTAGATAGATCCTGATGGGCAGTTACCATTTACCTCCTCCACGTTACTGACTGCCTTAACAGTTGCATATGTGTGAACATGCAGTACTTCAGAAACTTTTATCTTTTATTATTCTCTCTGTGTTCATTACGAGTTTTGCCTTTCAGCACACGTTGCCATTTTGTTCATTGTAAATATATCAATATTGATTTAGTTTGAAGTGCAGTTTTAAACTGACTCTCTAAAAAGGACACATGATTAAAGTTGGGGTCGGTAACTTCTTCAAAAATATTTTGTGTTCAATTTGTTGAAATTGTCTTAACATCCAGACAGCAATCAATAAATCAAGGGTTATGAAAACAATAACCATGTTCGTTGTTTACGTTCATAATTACAATTTTGGGTGCGTGGTTTTGGAGGGACGGGCTGTCAGTGTTGCTGACTTGGCGACTTTCTCACAACATTTAGCAACTAGAGGTACTAGCTCCTTTCATTGGAAAAGAGTTGGCAACACTGGGCTGGGCTTTTTGGTTGGATTATTTTAAAATCTTGCTGGTTTCTCAAGATTACCAACCATTGCCGGCACTTAGAGTATGAAGAATACAACATGTAACTATGATCCCTACTAAGGGCCTACTTGTGGGGTCTGCTCTAACTGAAGCACCGTATAAAAATGACTTCAGAAAGCAGCCAAGATATCTATGTAGCTGTCTATGCGGGTTAGTCGTTGCAAGCATGACATCTCCCCCTCCATCCCCAACCAGCCACAGCCTCCACTCAGAGACCTTTAGCAACGGAGTACTGCTGTGTCATTACAAGATCCAGCAGCGTGTTGTCAGCATGCAGGTCACGTGACCGGTTGGCGCTTTACGTGCCAGCCGCCCGGGCCTCCTCAGGTCATAAACCTCTTGACCTGGAATAAGAGGTGACAGTGGTGTTGTGGCTGCCGGCCGGCCTCACGTGACTCGGTGCACTTACCCAGGAAGGCACTCGCATGAAACGGAGAGAAAATGACTGCAATATTTATGTGTTTGGGAAAAAGGAGGTTTTCTTCAGCAAAGTAGAGGGACATATTACTGGTATATGTATGTTTTATCATGTAGATAAATTAAGAAGGCATTTGCATCTCAGTTTTAGGCTAAAATCAAATTTATAAGGAAAATGCATAATGTATAATAGAATCATTTCAGAGATCAGTGGGCATGAGTGTCTATATTTATTTATTCTCTCCATTGTGTGTCTCAGTGTAAATGCCATTGATGCTGCCAGCTGTTTCATATATTACATTATTTTTACTTCATCACCCCCACATCAGACATACACAGGAGGTGCGGTACAATTCTAAAACACAGAAGTGTTTCCGTTACGTCTTGAATGGCGGTAATCGTACCTATGGGTCACCCGGGTGTCGTCCTCAAAGGGTGGAGGCGGAATTAGATTCAGCTGCTGAGAAAATGAAATAAAAAAAATTAGATTTCATTTAATTATTTATTCATGTTGGCGATGCAATATGGAGCCACCTGGGGTGTTTGTGTGTTTGTGCGTGAGCGTGAGCGTGAGCGGGGGGTTTCAGGTGATTATTACCTCGGAGATTTTGACTCATTTGCATGGAGGGGAGTTTATATGACCCCTTGAAATGGAAATTATGCACAAACACGCTGCTCTCTGCAGGAAGAGGAGAGAGAGAGACAAAGAAAGGAAAGAGTGACTGATAGCAGGAGAAGGAGGACGGCAGAGGTCCCTCTAGGCGCCTGTGGTAGGGAAAGACAATGGCATGACCAAGACAGTGTGTTGTGTGTGTGTGTGTGTGTGTGTGTGTGTGTGTGTGTGTGTGTGTGTACTTTAGAGTGAGGACATTTTTGGTAAAGTTGGGACACTTTGGTCGGTCATCACTTTAGGACAGACCTTCAGAACGTCCTATTTGAGGGTTCAGGTTAGAACGAGGTTTAGGGTTAAGGCCTTTTACACACCGGGGGCATTGTTTGTTCGCACTTAAAAAATTTTTTTTTTTTCTCAAACAGTTGTTTTTTGTCAAGAATGCATTCACACAGAGCGCGAATGTCGAAAATCAACATCATTTTTCTCGTAGTGAATTTCGCATTGCAAATAATGGCATCTACCAATCTAGTTTTGCGGAACAGACATTAAAAACACACACTATAGTGTACAACAACATGGAATCTCCATAGTCCGTGCCAAGACGGCAAACTTTATTACTCCTTTCAACCTGAGAAAAGGCAGCGCAGACCTTCTGTTCTTGCCTTTCACAATAAAAGCCCCAGACAGATACACAGGGGTCAGGCAATTAGTTGTGATGGTTAGAGTTAGGGTTAGGGGCTGGGGTATGCATTATGCCAATGAGTGTCATCACAAAGATAGAAGTTCAAGATTGTGTGTGTGTTTGGAGGAAGAGGGAAACCCGAGGAAGTATGTGTGGTCCTCAAATGGGTTTCCAGAATCAGGCTGATCTATTCTTTAATGCGCATGTTTTTCAAAATACTACATACTGAAACCTATGTCTCTTAAGCTTTCAGTGGCTTCAGGATTTGCTCTTGAACACTGGTTGGGCAGCAAGTTGCCAACCTGGGCCAGAAAACAGGTATTCTTCCCGGCTGCATTTGAATTATGTATCATGGAGACATGAGCTCTACTGCGCAGCCTGCGGAGAACAGAGAATAAACAAACCATCTGAAATGTGCAGGGATTTACTGAACGAGGCAAAGAAATAAATAAATCTGTTAAATGTTAACCTACTTGCAGCCGCAGCGTGCTCTCTCTCTCTCTCAAGCGTTTAGCTCCGTGGCGGTGGAAGCCCCCACGAAACACGGCACCATCACTTTTGATGTTCTCGGAGTGCGCGAGGATAGCTGCTTAGCCCTGACAACCAGCCTGTAGTCCGGGAAAAGCCCTTGTGTGTCGTAAGCTACTTATTTACTGTCCTATCGCTAGTGCAGAAGATAAACTGCTTTGGGAAGGGGCGAGAAGAGACTATTAAGCCATCGGTGAAATTACAGGAGGGTCTGTATTGAGGGTGTTTTTTTTTTTTTTTCCAAGGAACCCTCACGGTGCAATATGTCTTCCTTTTATCAAACTCTTTATTGATTTGCATATGTTCTCTCGGTGTAGCCCTACACTTTAAATCTCTAGTATTAGAATTAGCGCTAACAGATTCCAACATCTTATCTAATGTCCTTAAAAAACCCCCCCCCCCCCAACCGAACTTCTCCCCCTTTTATAACTCTCCACCATGCCATTAGAGATACTCATCGGCTTGCGTTGTAGCCTTGGTGCTTGACATCGTTCAGCCTTGTCCGGCCCTCCTTTCTTCCGCGGTGAGATGGACCACAATGAAAGGGACGAGGTGTTGTTGGGACACGGCGAGCGCCCACCTCCATTCTCCTTCCTCATTGTTCTCCAATTACCAAACAAGCGCACAGAGTGGATCCAGGGGTTATTTATGGTCCCCCGCCACCACAACGCACATATAATTACCTCTCAAAAGCTGTAATTGTGCTCATTTCTCATGTCCGGTGCGGACGTTCACTCCCGTGCCCTCAGCCCGTCGCCATGGAGATTGAGAGCCAACTGCCGCTGAAGGACATCGCAGGTCGAAGTTCGCACTTTGGATTGAGGTAAGTGGTTGACTTTGTTCATTGGATGGCAGAACTCAGGTGGAGCAGCTTGTACGTGCCAGTCAACAAAGTAGTTCATAAGTTCTTTTTTTAGATTCTGTAAAATTAGGAAAAAGTAATTAAAAACTGATGTTCTTTATATCCTTGTTGCTATGAAAAAGTAATTAAGGTACTGTCTTTTGTGTCACAGAAGTTTTTTTTTTTTTTAATCTTGAACCAAATAAAGATGCATCCAACATCATCCTCCTGCTTCAGTTTTGGACTCCAGCTCCTGGATGTGAGGTTGATTGACTAGTGATTGAAGTGACTGGTGAGTTCGTCACCAGCGTCCAGGCAATACAGAGTGACAGTTTGTATGTGTTTGATCAATGGTGCATGGCTCGGGGGACAGAGCGGGAGCAGGGGGCTGTGGAGACTCTCAGACCTCTTTGTCAATCAAAAGGCCCACGAACCGCGCCCCATGAAATCCATTAAAACCAATTTAGCCACAGCCGTTCAGCTCGGAGCTCTGTGAACGCTCCACCCATGGTGAATTAATGATGGATTTTCAAAACTTTGGTGGTTTGAGTTGATTGCTGGGTATTATTCCGCTGACCTGGTGTGTCATTCATTATTATGTGGTGAAAAGGGCTCTCAGTGAGGGACCATTCTGCATACTTTATATCCAGCCTGATCTGCTGTTTTAAAAAAAGGGGGGTTTTAAATATCTTTTATCCCTTTTTCTATTTTCTTAGCTAATTCTGACTAAATGATTGATGAGGGACCTGTCTGATTTCCCTCCTAATGTTATTATTCTGTTTCATAAAGAATCAATTTATCTCAACTTTTGGGACATTCTAAGTCCTTAAGTAATGAAATGTAGAAAATTGAAGAATTTAATTAGTCAAAACACTTACTAAGCCATCAAAAACCAAGCAACATTCACAAAACTTAGAGGTCAATCGATTCATCTTCATGAGATTTTCACAAAAATAGAAATACTCAATTAAGTAAAAATATCTCAAAATTGTACTTAAGTGCAGCACTTGAGTAAATGTTCTTAGTTACTTTCACTGGAAACGATGGTGAGGAACACCATGACATTAGCTAACAAATCAGAAAGGAGGCTTCAAACAGTCTGTAGTCATATTTACGTTGCGACACTGTGCCGTTATCGGCACATTATTGGACAAATGGACAATCATCTTTGTGTAATTCACTTAACCCTTTGCAAATAAAGTAGCAGTGTGTCTCTTTGCCAAGGTTAGCTAAGTTCATTAGCACCAAATGTTAGGCTGTATACCAGAAGTGGACGTATACGTCGGGACGTGGTTTGTGGACGCCTCAAGGCTAGCATGTTGGCCGTAGGCATCTTGGATTTTTGCTGGGTTTTTTTAAACCAGTGAACTTAAGTGACCATTTTTGGAGTGACTTAGAAATGCCGTATACAGCCCTGGTAGCGGTAGCGACCGGTCCATCATTGTAAGCCCGCCCTAAAGCAGGGCTGTGCAATGTCATGTCCCGCTCTCCTATACTGTTTTCCTTCATTTCAGTTGTAATTTTTTATTTCCTTTTTTATCTTGGCAAACTCACCTTTATCTCTCGTTTCAGATTCCTCACTTCCTGCTCTAGTTAGTTTCCCGTCTGTGTGATTGTCTGCACCTCCCTGATTGTTTTCACCTGTCCCTCATTATCTCCCTCCTTACATTAGCTGTGTCCCAATCCAGCGGCTGCAGCCTTCGGAGGACCCAGCCTTCACGGTCTACGTCGGCCGGGTCCTTTGAATACCGCGACGGATGGACCGAGCGGTCCCCGAAATGAGATGGTCTGGTCCACAAATGATTTCCTGTTTACGTCACCAGCTTTTCGCACCCCCACCCTTTTGCCGCTCCCGTCTCCTAGCAACCAGCTGCGGTTGTCATAAAAGAGTATAAAAAAGTTAAAATATTAAAATGGCAGCAGCTCTCGGTAGCTGGTTAGTGAATAGCGTCACGTAAATTAACCAATCATTTTAAGTGTGATCTGATCAGGTCCCTTGTTTTTAGTTTTAACACTAGTATCTGTAAATATTCACATGAGTTAAAACCCAATAATTATATTTAAATGTGAATTCTCCCGTTGCTGGTCCACTAGTCGCCATGTCGATTAAAAAAAAAAATCAACTTCACCGGCACGCAATGCATCTTGGGATATGTTGGGCCGTGAAGGATCCATCAGTTGTATCCTCCGAATCTGGGAAAAGTAGGCTGCATTTGTGACGTAATCGGTCTACAAATGCACCCTCCGAAGGATGCAGCCGCTGGATTGGGACACAGCCTTTGTCTCTCGTTTCAGATTCCTCACTTCCTGCTCTAGTTAGTTTCCCGTCTGTGTGATTGTCTGCACCTCCCTGATTGTTTTCACCTGTCCCTCATTATCTCCCTCCTTACATTGTGTACTTTGTCTGTGTGCTCCCCTCCGTCCATGCCAGTTCTTCTTAGCTATCTTAGTTAGCGTTCCAGACTTGTTTCCTTTGTGTATTTAGACTTTGCCTAAAGCGTGTTTGGTGACCTTTGCCTGTTTTCCGGACTGACTATCCTGGTACTGTACCAGTTTCTGGTGTGTTTCTTAGATTCTCACTACTTTCTCTGTGTCTGGCTCCCTCTGGATTATATGCAAGCATGTCAGAAGAGCACACAAGACAAGTTTAATGAATATCTGTGTGAAAAACTAGTCCCAAGCAACGAATGATTCACTAGCGTACCACAGCACTTAGCTTAGCTCCATCTAGTTCTATGAATGAATCCCACTGAACCACTTCCTGACCAAATGCTAGTAGCTTTTACTTCAAGTCCTGTTTAAAGTGCAGATATGAATAAATGTATACATGCAGTACATTCTGTTCACTGTTTGCAAATGCACTCTGTGTGTTACTGTCTGCTTCCACATCTTCGCCACATAGCCACTTGCGTGAGTGTCACAGCACTGATGCACTGATGCATGTGGATTAGCTACAAGGCAACATGTAAGTGTGTGTGTGTGTGTGTGTGTGTGTGTGTGTGTGTGTGTGTGTGTGTGTGTGTGTGTGTGTGTGTGTGTGTGTGTGTGTGTGTGTGTGTGTGTCGCGCTCTGTCCTCCCCTGACCCCTGGCTGTTCCACTGTCTGGCCGCACACTCACTCTCTCACTCCTCCTCCCTCGCCTCCTTGCTCACTCGTTCATATCAGACATGTCATCCGCCGTGGAGCGCTCGGACACCCTCGTGGGAACTGCCTGACCCAGATCTGTCTCCTCCTCTGTCCAGTTGACCACACACACACACACACACACACACACACACACACACACACACACACACTCGGGCACAGATGCACTTGACATTTGGTCACTGACAAGACATCAGGTGAGGACAGAGGAACCCAGGTGACAAGGAGAAGCAATGAACCTCTGTGTGATATTGCCCCTCTGAGCCAGAGAACACACACACACACAACCAGAGCTACACACACACACTTGTCTCCATGTTATATTTGCCTGTCAGGCGAGCAGGAATAGCAATGCTCGTTTCTCCTTTCTGAAAACCAGCAAAGGCCTCAATATTCACTGCGGCTCTCATCACAACGCTCAACTCAAAGGTGCGATACCTGCAGTGCTTATTACACCCACAGAGAAATCACATTTTGACAATGGGAGAGCATGAATTACAGGAGGGTTGTCGCACTGCTTGTGGTTGACAAATAAACAGGGTAGGTCCTTAAAGAGCCAATAAAGTAAGCCTTTCATCTATAAGGCAAAGATTGATTACATCCATTTTAAAGGATGATTCCAGTTTGATACTACTAAGGGCTTCTTTTAGAAGTTTTTGCAATACTATAAAACTGTTTGCTCAAATCAATCTGATTGTTTCATAGCCGTGATATAATACCCACTTCTGTCAGCTATGACTTCTAATTCCTTTGCACTTTCAGTTTCACTCCGCGAGTTAAGTAAATGTTAGACTAATGGTTGCTTAGCGACAGGGTTGCAGGGGGATTGCTTCCGCCAAAACGGAACATGTTCCAGACACAACTTTACAAAATGAGCTGCCAAGACCCGCTAGAAAATGGAAACATTTAAGGCTAACTTAGAGGAGTGGATGGAGCAGAAAATAAGAGGCTAATGCGGCGCTATGTAAATAAGATAGAATATGCAAGCACACTAACCCGATACAGAAACTATCCAAGATGTGTCCTAACGCCAGAGAGATTTTGACCGTAAGAAGTCACAAGGTATTGGTAACCCAGACTAAGGGACCGGAAGAACGTGGAGCAACATCCTTGCTACGCCAAGCAACACAGCTCCACCTAAAAAATAAAGACAAGCCTACAGTTAGCAAAGTCCTCCTAACGATGCTGGACAGTTTCTCAGTGGTTGCACAATAAATGGAAACAAACAAATAATGTAGTTAAAGAGCCCAATAATGGAATCAAATAAAGCTAACTGCTTCAGTGTGAACTGTCAGCTGGTAATGGCGTACTGTTAATATAGCGGCCAGTACCTGACCCTTGAGCTATGAAAAGCGGTTTGTGTTAAATGGGGCCTCATCAGGGAAGCAGACCTGTTTGGTCATGTTTAAAGTATAGACTTGGTGAACCACATGAGGAATGGTTGATTGGTTTGTTGGTGACTAACCTGGTTTGTGAACCTTGTTGTTATTGACCACTCAAATGAGTTCATGTGCTTGTTAGCAGTGTAGATTAAAGTGCCTTTGGTCTTCAGCAGAGTTTCACGCAGAGTTGGTTTTTTTTGTCCTGATGTTTGGACTTGGTACTTTTGTGGAGCTTGTGCTTGATGAATGTTGGAAGGGTGCAGCCTTTCTCCTCCACTTTTTATTTAAATTTTTTGTCAAACCCATTTATAACAGATTTTATCATAAGACCAAATTCGTAATAAACTTCAATTAGCATAGTCTAACAATTTTAGCCTCCAGTGTGCATTTACCCACAGCACTTAGCTTTCTCCTCTGTTGCAGCCACGTGATGGAGCATATTAAACCCTGATTGTATGTTATGAATATTTAATGGAATATATGATCAAACTAAATGTAAATGTGTATCCATTTCCGTGCATACTGTATGCCATATGTTCAGCACAGAGTGGGTGGGGGGGGACGGACAGACTTGTGATGAAATGGTGGACATCTGATCAATTCCCTGTCGATACTGACTGCCGTGGCCACACACACACACACACACATTTTTGAGGACACTCAATGAAACATAGCATTCCCTAGCCCTTTACTCTAACTTTAACCATCACAACTAAATGCCTGACTCTTACCCTAACCTATACCCAATTCCTAACCTGACCCTTCAAACAGGCCTTTGAGGGTCCGTTCCAAAGTGAGGACTGGCCGAAATGTCCTCAACAAAAAAACATCCTCACTCTGAAGGTCTAAAGCTCAAACTGGTCATGGCACAGATAGACACACACACACTCACAGAACAGTGACTCCCTCTCTGGGTCTCTCTCAACAATAAATTAGTATTACCTTCTCGCAAAGCCCATTCTGAGCTTCATTCATAGCTGTGACAATCTACTCTCTGAGGTGTACGCTCCTTTATCTGCTGGGACCTCTGTGTTTCTGTGTGTGTGTGTGTGTGTGTGTGTGTGTGTGTGTGTGTGTGTGTGCGCATCTGCCTGCTATAATAAGCCTCGCTCTCTGTCTCCCTCCCTCCCTACCTCCTTCCCTCCCTCTCGCCTTCCAGTTCCACTTTCGGAGCGATGCGGGTGGAGGAGGAAGTGACCTATATAGGCTGCATCTCTCTCTCTCTGTCTCTCTTTCTCTAGTCTGCTCCAGCTTCCTGCATTTCAACGATGTGTGGTATATAAGTGTGTGTGTGTGTGTGTGTGTGTGTGTGTGAGAGAGAGAGAGAGAGAGAGAGAGAGAGAGAGAGAGAGAGAGGAAGGCATATATGAATAATTCAGCGGATGCCTCAACACGACCGCCTTCAATAAAACCATCCCCCTTAATGAGTCTTAATGACAGCCACGGCGTGGAGACAATCAAAGGCGTGTGTGTGTGTGTGTGTGTGTGTGTGTGTGTGTACAGTCAGTGCGTGGGTGCGTAGGAAAGAGGGAGCATCGGCACTGATGGCGTGTGCTCGGTTAATGGCGTGCGTGCGTCGCAGCGAGCACACCTGCCCTGCGCTCTCCAGCGTGCGCTCTCGCCCAGAATACAGAGCCAAGTGCTGCCTTTGCCCCGGGCTCTGTCAAGGTTGCCCAGGGTAATACTACCTGAGGCTTTGAAAAGAACATGAAGGCTGACTTCTCAGCAGGGGAGGTGAGAGGAGACGCTTGCTGGGGGGGGAGGAGCAGCTGAGGAGAGGAGCAACCTCCCATCAGCTCTTGGGCTTGTTTGTGGGGTTTTGAACTCGGAAAAGTGACTCCCTCCTTCTGGTAGTGGTTGCGGCACGTCTTTATTCTTGTTTCCCCCACCTTGATCGCTTTATCACGCTGACTGGAGAATCCTCCTTCTGCAGCTTATGATTCTGTAGAATTCATGTCAGCCGAGGCTTCATCAGGTCTTTGTATGGACGGTTGAGGACACAATGCCTATAAAAAGTATTCACCCCCCTTTGGATGTTTTCCCCTTTTGTTGCTTTTATACATGAAATCATGGTCAATATAATTTGGCTTTTTTGACAAACATTTGTAAAATAAAGTGAAAACAGATTTTTACAAACTAATGTCAATTAATTAAAAATATATAGTGTAAAATAAGTGTTTGCATAAATATTCACCCCCTTTAAAGTGACTGACCTAATTCAACAGAGGTCCAGCTAGTTGACGCCAGCAGTGTCACAATTAGTGAAATGGAGATCACCTGAGTGCAGTTGATGTGTGTCAAGTGATTGCAGTATAAAAACACCTGTGTCTGGGAGGTCCAGTCTCTGGTTCATCAGTATTCCTGCTACAATTGCAACATGAAGACAAAAGAACACTCCAAGCAACTCAGAGAAAAGATCATTGAAAAGTATAAGTCAGGAGATGGCTACAAACAGATTTCCAACTCACTGGACATCCCACAGAGTTAAATCCATCATTAAGAAATGGAAGTAGTATGGCACTTAAATCTGCCTAGAGCTGGCCGTCCTCACAAACTGAACGACCGGGCAAGAAACAGACTGGTGAGGGAGGCCACCAAGACACCTACGACCACTCTGAAGGAGTTAAAAGCTTCAGTGGCTCAGATGGGAGAGACTGTACATACAACAACTGTTGCCCGGGTTCTTCACCAGTCGAAGCTGTATGGGAGAGTGGCAAAGAGAAAGCCACTGTTGAAAAAAGCTCATATGAAATCTCGCCTGGAATTCGGCCAAAGCCATGTGGGAGACTCCAAGGTCAATTGGAAGAAGGTTCTTTGGTCTGATGAGACAAAAATTGAGCTTTTTGGCCATCAGACTAGACGCTATGTTTGGCGAACACCAAACACTGCACATCACCACAAACACACCATCTCCACCGTGAAGCATGGTGGTGGCAGCATCATGCTCTGGGGATGCTTCTCAGCAGCCCTGGAAGGCTTGTAAAGGTAGAGGGGAACATGAATGCAGAAAAATATCACCAAATCCTGGAGGATAAGTCTGCAAGAGAATTACGACTTGGGAGAAGATTTATTTTCCAGCAAGACAACAAGCCCAAGCATACAGCAAAAGCTCCACAGAAATGGTTCAAAGACAACAAGGTGAATGTTCTGGAGTGGCCAAGTCAAAGCACAGATCTCAATACAATCGAGAGTTTGTGGCTGGACTTGAAAAGAGCTGTTCACGCCCGATTCCTGAGCAACCTGACAGAGCTTGAGCTGTTTTGCAAGGAAGAATGGAGAAAAGTTGCAGTGTCCAGATGTGCCAGCCTGATTGAGACATATCCACACAGACTCAGTGCTGTGATTGCAGCCAAAGGTGCATCTACTAAATACTGACCTGAAGGGGGTGAATATTTATGCAATCATTTACTTTACCTTATATATTTTTAATTAATTGACATTATTTTGTAAAAATCTGTTTTCACTTTGATATTAAAGAGTTTTTTTGTTTTTTTTTCTCCAAATTCTTGTCAAAAAAGCCAAATTATATTGACCATGATTTCATGTATGAAAGCAACAAAAGGTTGAAACATCCAAGGGGGTGAATACTTTTTATAGGCATTGTAACTGCACGGTAACGGAACATTTCAGTGAGAACAAAAACCTAATTGCTAATGTATGATGTCTCCCTTTTGTTGGGAATAAAGTTTGACATTTAGGTCAAGTCTCTACTATTCAATCCAATTCATAAAAGCACCTTTCACTGCACGCTCATTCAAAGGATCACTTTAATTTGACTTGACAGTAGAATGAAAACATATTTTGTCATCTGCTGTACTTCATGGTGTAGCACAAAGCCTTCATTGAAGGCGAACGTCTAATAAGTGTTGTCATTAACCTTTTGCTTCCATTAGATCTAATGTTTAGTAACTTCAAAGTCAAACATTTCTTTCCCAACAGTATTACAGTACACTTTACGTACATTAGAAACCAACAGGTTATGCTTTGTAAGGTTTAAACTATTTAAACGTGAAATCCTACCTCTACCCTATACGTGTTCAGTAAATTCCAAACTTAAATCACTCTGACAACGGAGCAAACGCTATCTGCTCCTGAAGACTGTGACGCGGTTGAAAGCCCTGGGGTAAATAAGCTATTAAGTAGTTCTGAGTGATCCGAGTTGGATTTGCCAAACCCTGTTAATTGTACAAAGTTGTCGTAAATTGCTTGTTTCCACCTGATCATTAGCATAACTGACTGCCCCAAATTGCTACATGAGACCTACTGCTGTGCTGCTTATGTGGGCAGGTTCCATTCACAAATGGCCCCCAAGAGTTAGAAAGCATAACGTCTTGCTGTTAATGTAACAAAGTTAGCAGTTATTATATTATTACGGTCATCAACATCGTGTCATTGCAGATCTGTACAATGATGGAAGTAAAGAGGGGATTATTTGATATGAGGTTAGACGCCAAGAAATGTAATGTAAAAGCAAAGCGCTCCACGTCTTAATTGGGCGGGTCCGTGACATACCTGGATGAATTGGAGATTTCATTTCATCATAGGTAATGTTTTACTGTCGCCTGCAACGCCCCGACAGTGTTATATTCATTTAACAAAAAAATGTGTAAGTTTATTGTGTGTTTTGTGTCTTTTTTTCTTTTTTTTCAATTATCGAAACTCGTGTGTATGTGGGGCATTGATTGAGAGAGATGAACCTAGAATGGAAATAGAACAGAAATGATCTAATAGTAGCTGGATTATTCACATGATACTATCATATGTGTAGTATTAACATGCTATCAATATTTCATTTTTTTTAAAAATATAATCAACCAATACCTATATATTGCTACACCACTACTTCAATTTAAACTTAGTTTTTAGGTTTACTTGATGTGTATGGCAACAAACTACTTGGGCTTTGGTAAAGATTGTGGTTTGGGTTATAATAAGTATTCAGTATATGTTTGTTACGTAAAATAAGTGCGCTTGTTACGTAACTTGCATTCTCAGCGAACGTCGTAACAAACGTCGTAACAAACCTACAGTAAAATAGGTCAATGTTGACCTGGTTCACACAAGACACAAAGAACAATATCCTGCGTGAGAGTCCTCCCATAGCTGACTTTCTCGCTCTGTATAAGTCAGTTGCTCTGACCGTCTAATAATAAAGCGGATGGGTTTGAATTGGAGTTAGTTGAAAGCCCAGTATATCTCATACAAACATTGAGTTGGCGGTGAGAACAAGATGTACAATAGTCTACTGAACAGAGACCTATAAAGACCTTGAGGCCGCTGTTGGAGTGTGAGACTTTTTGTTACACTGTAATATAACTACTTAGACAGTCTGCCTATGGCAACAGGCAGATTGTCTGTACATGACTCATACCACAGGCCTGAACCATTTCATTTGGCTTTGACTTTAAATCCTCATCTATACTTTGTTCACTTTGATTTATGCGACATGAATTTGCTGAATTATTCTGGACACTGGAAAAAAATCTTTATTTTTTATTTTTTTCATTTTCATTTCCCCCGCTTTAGGAGCATCCACAAAGTGAACATTCCCCTGAAGAAGAAAAAAATCAACCTTATAATGACCAGTTTACATTTATTTTCCATTCCCTTTTCTTCCAGATAAGTAGACCAGCCGGCTGATATGAAATCAACTTCAATCTCAAACTCATTTCCACCCAAAATATCACTTCTAGCCCTCTGACCCTGTGTTTTGTGTCTCTCGGTCCACCGGCCATAGACAGCTCTACGCTGGCTGTTGTGTTCCACAAAGCCACAGATGACCCTGTCAACACGGACCCAGCAGCAGCAGATGTAGGGGCCACGGCTGGCACACCGGTGTCACTGCCCAAACAGCTGTGCCACCGGAGGTGGGTAGTCTCCTGAGCTATGATGGATGACTCAAACAAGTTTTGCCACAGTTGCCAGCCCACACAACTTCTGGACCCTGGAGTTTCCCAACAAGGCTAGTACACACAGAGCATTAATAAACATCTGTTTCAACAAAACTAGTTTGATACAGGGCTCCATCAAAACTGACGATGTAAATATCTTCTTCTTCCTTTTTAGTTTTTCTTTTACAGAAGGAACATTTGAAAGTTGCCTGCAAACAGGTCAAGCATCTTTGTTTGAACTGTTACTTAAAAGCGTGTTGTATTTAGCACTGAGGAGCGCTATTTAGCGTTAGCTTTTAGCACGGTCCTGCTTGGCTCTATTCTGTAAAAAAGACCATTGGGCAAAGGTGCATTATAACTTTATCATGAAGTGTTTAAATGTTATGTAGTTCTTGACAAAAAAACTTGAATACTAGCAGTTGTTGGTAGATGTTTTCACAGAAAAGTGGTTCAATGGCAAAGTCCTTTGTGTGTTTTTTTTTTTTTTTTTTAAATACATGCGGTTGAGAATACATAATACCACACGATGTCTCTGTTTGATAAGGATACCATTAACCTATTCCAGAATGAATCAACATACATTAAAGAACAGGAAAGGCCAGACCTCCCTAAACTTTAAAACCAAATGTAATACCATGAATTAATACCATCACCAATCAATAATGGAAAGTGCTCTATATTCATTTTAGGTCATCTCCCACCCTTCATGTTTACCTAAAAGGTGTTTGTAGTTTCTTTCTTAACAATTTGTTATTTAACTATTTAGTTTTACAGTATTAACCATATTTACTGTATACTTCATTTGTTTGCTTTTTCTCAACATGCACATTGATTTTGCTGGCTTAAAATGGCTCAATGGGTCCAAGGCTTGTCTCTCACTCTGTTGTTTTGTTGATAATAAATATCCATGAAAGAGATTAATAAAAAATCTTGCTGGGGTTCAGCTCAGATTCAGTGCAGCCTTCATACTCCTTGATCCCCTATATGAAATTAGAACACTGCGCTCATACTTGGAAGCTTCCAACTTTTCATTCACGCGTCAGACTACATTGAAATAAAGATAAATCTGATGTCTGGGAAGATCTCAACCAGCCAAACTGGCGTGAGGATTTTGGGACCTGACGACATAATAAAATGCTTATTTTAATCTGATTGATACTGGAAACTGGAGGTGCAGTTAAAATGAGACAAATTGTTTCAAAACCAAACATTGACTTGGACCCAAAATGGAGGTCAGATGTTCTTTTGTGGATCTGCATTAGAGAGTTCAGTTAACACATATATTTCACTTCTGCAGTGATAGATGCAGCCACAAAGGAGACAGATTTGAATAAAATCTCATTCAGCCATGTGCTTATGCACTCTTATGCAAATCGGGTTGTCATGCCGGCACCGCAGCAATAAGGCAACGGATGGCGATGGTCTTGTTTATCATGGCTTATTGCGCACACCTTCTGCTCCGACACTGCATCTCCCACAGTCTTGTGTGTAAGAAGGCGACATGGAGGGAAGGCAGAAAGGGAAATCTCCTCTCCCTCCCCTCGTTATCTGTGGCTGAATATTTTGCACGTGCAGCTTCTCAACAGGCTGTATCCCCCTCTTCAGAGGCCTGTCTAAAGCTGCTTGCTGCTAAGGAGGGAGATAAGGACTTGTGCTTCCTGGTCCTCTTCAGGAATCGAGCCTGTGATCTGCACTTGGCCACCTGAAGTGGTGCTGCATCTAGCACAACCGTATGCGAGGCTTTGTGCTGTATGGCTAAAGAGTTGTGTTTTCTGGCAACCGTGCAGCCAACTGACGGACACCGTGCGTCTGCAAATGTCTGTTTTCATCAGGCATTTAACAGCAAAGCATCATAGTGCTGGATATATCTGATTAGATTCGGTGTTAATACATACATTTATAATTTCCTAAAATTCTATTTCAAATGCATAATCAGAAATAACCCCAAACAAGTCCATGCAAACAAAAGTAAACACAGGCAGTGATACACAGGATAACTTTTCAGCCGGGCTTCATCCCTTATATGTTGTTAACTAGCTGATTACTAGTGTTTATCACAGTTGATGGGTCAGTGTCATCCATTAGAATGTTTGAATTTCAGTAACATTGTATGGTCAACTCTGTCTCCTACAAAATTGCATTCCCAATTAGTCGAACTTAGTTCTCAAGACGGTTCCTTACAGTTTTAACACCTGGCTAACATTGTAAATTGAAACAAAACAAAAACACAACAAAACAAAACATTTATGATTAAAAATAAGACTTAAAATAAGACTATAGTAGTTACGTTCTGTAATTTACAGATTTAAATTGAAGTAAGTCAACATTGACACAATCAGCAGTCTCTCGGGTGAAAGACCTGTGTCGGTCTGACCCGTCCAACCACCCTGACCTCCTTCCCAAGTGGACTCTTTTAGAAACCTATTTGGGATAAGGCAAAAACAGACCTAACCCGGGAGAAGATACGTTGTTCTTAAAACATAATGATAATGCAGTTTAGTTGTATGTGATATTTTTTTGTCTTTTTTGGGCTATAGTCTGATTATAATTATGTGGACATAGCATTGTATGTTAACAAAAGCATAACTTGACTCGTGTTTACTGCTGCTGTCTGTAACTCGACACATCTCCTTCTTTAATCAGGTATATTTTCTGATACGATACCAACACTGCAGATGCGGAGGAAAGATTGTAGGCAGTAGAAAACAGTAGTGTGACATTTCCTTGTGTGTGGGAACTTTGTGGGTGGTATTTAGAGATTATTAGATTTAGGACTGTACTGAGCTAGCAGGTGTGGATTGGTAGAAAAGGACGACATACGCATACTCAAGACACAGGAGTGCAGAGAAAGAGAGCTAGAAAAGGTTACCTGGACAATGCATATTGATGTAACCAAATGTCTGGCGGTTTTCAAATATATTGATTAATTTAAAGCAGAAACCAAAGCAATATTTTTGTTTATACTTTACTTTGAGGAATTTATTTTAAAGTAGCCAAACTTATCATATGTTCATATTTGTCCAAACAAAAGCAGCCATAGAAGCCAGCATGCTTTTGTTGCAGCTCAGACAGTTTTCAATAAATGGTGCCACGGAAACATTCTGGTTGGTATAACAGTATCGAGGTTCAATAACCAGCTCTTCCCATATGTGATTACTCCCCCTTTGGTATGCCAAATTATCCACCTGTGCAGCTCCAAACCGTGAAAAATCTTTTAATTGCATCAAAGTGATGTTTAATGCCCTGCTGATAATAGTGCTTGGGCCGTGAGGGAAGGTTTTTTTTATTCTGGCAGCCATATTGTTGCTCGTAACGTCCGTCGTCAACGCCGTCAAAAAGTTGTAACCCGACTCCAAATGTGAAATGATTTAGTGCGCGACTTGTATATAGAAAAGCTATTGATCTACTGCACTCACCGACGCCCTCCTTAAAAATTCACAGTGCCAATAAACACACATAAACCTTTACCTGGCAAGCCTTTTGCGAGCGACACACGCAGAGCGGCTAATGGCTAATGATTTAGTGAATCTCATAGTTATTTATGACTCTGAGCTTCGCTTATTAAAAGCTAGACTTGGTAGTGAAAGGCGATCATAAATTAGCTGTCTGAGAGGCAGGCCTTTACACCGGAGTGCATACTGTACAGCATTGAAATGTGTCTTTGTGTCAATGAGTGTGTTCCATACCTAGCAACCTGGGCAGCCCAATGCTTTAAGAGCAAGTCTTCCAGTGGGTCTGACTGAGGTATTGGCAATCTCATCTGTGTTAACCTCAACTGGAAATAAATTCCCTCTTCCACTATGAGGGAATAAATAGAAATATCAGAATTCACTGCGGCGCATGGGCTCTTTTTATTGCATGAGATGATATCTTCCTCTATACACTGTATTCCCACTCTGTAAAATTCCATTAGGCTGCTAAAATGACTTGTCCTCACGCTGCAAAAGGTGGCGTCCATTTGCCGATTCTATCATCGACCGGGCGCTAACCTCCGTTTCCCAAAGCACACGCTCTTCCACACGTCTCTCGCACGCACACACACACACCCACACATGCACACCCACACATGCACACACGCTTAAGGCGGTAATGATGTGCTATGTTCCCATGTTACAGGAGTTTCTTCAGATGACCAGATGGCTGGAGAGAAGCAGCCTAATGGTCCAAACACCCTGGTGTCCATTAAATACATAGGAATCAGCCATGGTCCGTATCAAAGTAATGGCCGACAGATACTGCTGCTACTCCTGTTGCTGTCTGTAATTGGCGTCCTGGCTATAGCTAACACACATTCATGGCCATTCTATCCAAGCCCAAACACACACACACACACACACACTCACACACTAGGAGATACTGCAGGTCACCATTAACCCTTATCATCCCTCCTCATTTGAGTAAATCATGTATGTTCTAGGTATACTTTCCTTTTAATCTATGCTGTGGCTGCTGTACCATGAGACTCATTGCAGCCTAAACAATGGCCACTGTGGGGCTTTTAATCTAACGGTCTAATTGTCCTGATCTCATGGTCCCTTGTATTTGCTGAACTCAGCAATGACCCACATGTTGTCAATATGCGACTCATTACAAACGGAGACAGTCGGAGGCCCCCGCTACTTTGACAGCACATTGGAGAGGGTAATTGTGTGGCTATAAACAACGTTGCCTAAAGGTTACACGCAGTATTCTGGAGATAGTATCATCTTCACGCAGCTTATGGGATCATATGCAGCACATTGAAAGGAATTAACCTTTTTCCTCTGTGACGACATATCACTGCATATCAGTGTCTCCTCTTTTTGCCCCCGCCATCCTTTCACCATCTCCTTATCTCTCCCCCTCTATGACTCCTTTCTTATCTCTCTTTCCTTTTACCACACATACCACGCCGAGCCCCCCAAAAAATGTTGCCATTGTACATTTTTGTACTGTGGACGTTTCTGAATGAAAAATAACTTTCTTAAATATGTTTTGTATCAGCCTCATATCACGCTTGCAGAAATGTACAATAAATCAATGGTCAATATCGTGGGAAAAAAAAATCATGGTTTGTGTTAAAATAATAAAAGTAACAACCTCACTTTACAACCCAAGGTAACAACTTATCGTAACAACATAGCGTAACAACATAGCATAACAATGTAAATCACCACGCACTGTTAGATAAGGTGTCCCCCATCCCGCTGATTGGGGGGAAGGAGTGTAACAATGCTTAGCGGGATAACAATGTAACAATGTAAATAACAATGTAGCGTAACAATGTAGCGTAACAATGTAGCGTAACAATGTAGCGTAACAATGTAGCGTAACAATGTAGCGTAACAATGTAACACTGTAGCGTAACAATGTAGCGTAACAATGTAGCGTAACAATGTAGCGTAACAATGTAGCGTAACACTGTAGCGTAACAATGTAGCGTAACAATGTAGCGTAACAATGTAGCGTAACAATGTAGCGTAACTATGTAGCGTAACAATGTAGCGTAACTATGTAGCGGAACTATGTAGCGTAACAATGTAGCGTAACAATGTAGCGTAACACTGTAGCGTTAGCGTAGAGCCTGTTGAGAATCAGCAGAGTTTTACTTTGGGGCATCACATGACCAGGCATTATCAATCCACTTGCCGGAGTGCGGCTTCAACAATAGGTTGACAAAAAATGTTTTTCCAAATGTTGTCATGTAAGAAAAGACACAAAATGATTACTGTAAGTGTTTACTGTAAGGGAATTATTTAAATAGCAGATGAATATGAATGATTCTCCATTCATATTTCATAAGATTCCAAAGATTTTGAAGCGGTTGATCACTATAAGCTGTCACTTGCTCTGACCTAAAGCATAAAAACAACAACAAAAGGTTGACGTCAATGTATCTGTGGCCTGCAGAAACTTACAAGGCAAATATTTTTCCTTGATGACCACACTCCCTCTTTTTCCTCGTGCTTCCAGGGTGAAAGAGGAGGCTCTTCTTCCCCCTGAGTGTAAATCTTCACCCTCCAGGCCTAACATTTCGAATAGGACTGATGGAGGAGAGACACACACGCGTGTTGCTTGTCTGTTTTTCAGCATCCCGGGGCCTGTAGTCTACACAGGAGACCAGCAGGGTTAACGCGGTCAGGGGTGTCAAACTTGACGCCGCTGCCATCTGTGCACTCCCGGCAGAGGGATCACACTGCAGACACGCGGCGTTCACCTGAATATGAATGAAGCTCATTCAGAGGGAGTCTCACACTATGTTGATGAGTCATGACTCATAACGAGGACGACGGAGGAGAAAGCTAATGGCGGAGAGTGCTGGGTGTGCAGGCAAACACATAGTAGCTGGTGTCGATTTTGCGTGGCTTCATGCATATTCACAAACGCGGCACACACACACACACACACACACACACACACACACACACACACTCATGAGGTGGTGTGTCTGTCGCAGTCACTGCGGGCCACTGCGGTAGGTTGGGGGCGGGCTAGGATTTCGGATTTAATTGTTTTACGGGAGAGTGACAGGAATGGAGAAAAAGGTGGTTCGACCCTTTCCACACACCTCCACTCACACATTCAGACCCATGATCCCTCCAGCACAGCACAGAGACTCGGCGGTACTGAACGAGACAGTCTATTACAGAGACTGGGGAGGGCCCTGAGGTACACATATGGGAGGGAGATAACACATAGCGGTGGCAGCGGAGGGCTGCGACAGCTCCCGGCAAGTGTACATGTGCGATGACGGGTGTTGACTCTCTGCGCGCGTGCACTCGGTTTGCACTCGGAGGTGCTAATCCTGTGTTAATCAATGAGTGCGTGTGTTGAGCCGGTGATGCTGGCAGCGGTGCAGATTTACGCGCACGCCTGTGTGTTTCCAACCCTCTTGCTCTCTCTCTTCTACTATCTGTCTACCTCGCTCTCTCTTCCCCCTGCCCACTCTGTGTAAGCATAGAGTGGAACAATAAGAGGAGTGTGGGAGTAGCAAGGTGAGACTCAGATATGGAATTAAGTACGTGTTATTACTACTGGGACAGGACTCGGAGGCTGCAGGCCACCGGCAGCCTGCGCTCGCTGTTTTGGCTCGAGATAAAATATCATGTGTACGCTGCTGTTTTGCTTAAGTATTTGTGTAAATAGATTATGGGGAAGTTAAGGAGGAGTTCTGAAGTTCTGCTTGTAACTGAGAAGAGAATACACCTGTTTACTTGACTATGAATAGATTTTTCCTTGATGGAATTAAAACTCGTGGTTGAATGAAATTCACTCTGTGTGCAAGATATTGAATGACTTACATTGATAGTCATTTAGGAGGTTTGATGTTTTACCCCTGGATATATTGCCATTTTCTTCAATCCTCTCAGCATAAGAGAGCTGATGTGGGATCATTACCCAGCAACCCCTCGACATCTTTCATTACAACCTGACAAATGGAAAAGAAATCTGACTGGAGATCTGCGATTCTGCAGACAAGACGTCAGATAAAAGGTTCGTTCCAGGCCACACACAACACGTGCGCCTCAATCGATTATCACATAATGATGGCCATAATGAGCCTTAATCAACATTCTCTTAACATCCTCCAGCACTAATGCATCCAGCCCCACCCACCATCGCTTGCAGCTGATCAATTACAGAGCCATTATGGTGAATGTCTTGCACAGCTCCGAACATGCAATGCAGTCCACTCGCTGGTCTCGACGGTGGCCGCAGCAAAATGAACTTAGCGAACAATCCGAGGATCAATCCCATCACTTAGCCAATTAGACAGTAGGGAGACAGACGCCCATTACCGTAAGAACCAATCGATAGCCGGAGCCAGGGGCTGAGGCGGGCTGTCTGGTCCCACACAGCCGCCATGGGGTTTGCGTGCAGCTAATGGAGGGGAAAGGGGTGTGTTTGATGGACGGCTTGGAGAGGACGCCATCGGCAGCGTTTGGAGGGTGTTGCCGCCGGCAGCTGGGATGTTGTAAACATGACAGAGAGAGCGGTGTGGGGATGGACAGACAGACACTGGGATCAATGACAGAGAGTGCAGCCAAGTCACCAGTTGATTTTCCCCTCAACACTTTGACTGTCCTCCTTTCACACTTCGGACACTTTAAGTGGCTGATTCAAAGCGGATCAACAAGTTGGCCAAAATTTTGATTGTGCGGCAAATGACTCACGTTGAATATCATTTAGAGGCTTTTGTTACTCCATTCCATCATAAGACACACATTATGACTCTTGTTTACAGTGGTCCCATTAGTGTTAAACGTTGACAGATGCTGAAACAACAGGCATAAACTTTATGGACGCAAACTCTTACTCATAACCTGTTGTGGCTGAAGTGCTTGTAATTACAAACGTTCAAAATGATTTCCATGCAAGTAAGCTGATTGGTGAGGCCCATTGTATATGAATGGCTTGTTATTTTCTATAGATGCTGGTGAAAACAACAGCACTTTTTGTGAGAGCTTCATCCAAAGTAGCACTTATGTGCAGACAGATCATAGCATGTAATGATGTGAGACTCAATTATAAACATGATTTGGGTGGCCAGGTTTGCAGAGTGTGTTCTAGTCTGGGCCAGTTTGAGTTGAAACATGGGATGGAAATCATAAAATCTGTGTCTGTTATTCAAATAGTATATCCTCTCCAGTTGCTCCCTGTTGTTCTTATCCAATAACATACCATGTTTCAATTTTCTGATGGAAGACACGAGGCAGGAAACAAACAGCTAAGACTAACCACAAAAACATGCATGCGTACAATTCTACAGGTAAACTAACGCAAATGTGACATTTCAAGGGACATGTCATGTTTACGTTAACAACTGCTATCTAAATATTTTGCCACGGATGCACAAAAAGATATGTTTGCATTAATGTTTTTAGCTGCTCTGTCTGTGTGCGGGAGAAGTCACAATTTTAACAAATCCCAAAAAAGGTCTGCAAAGGAGAAAATAGTTTGAGTAAGAATGTAAGTAAGAAAGTATTTTATGATCCAGTTTAGTAAGTGTCAGTGCAGAGCCACAGCGCACCTGAAGTTCACCTCACTCAAGAAGTTTAACCCTCTGCTGTGCATTGACCCTTTCCTAAGCCCCGCCCCCTGCTGCTACTTCGTCAAGCTGTCAGAGCTACCATGGAGCCCACACTGTCACCAGCTGCACTCCCTGAAGAAATACAAAAAAGTGATTTCAGAGAGAAGCAGACAGAAGGTTCTACAATATGTGTTTGAAGAATATATATCCAGGAAATCAATCAGTGTGAAAAGATCAAGACAGAAGCCAAAGCTACAGATCACAGTGTAAAAGTGAACCACCACATTACCTGGTGATCGAGACCGAGGAGAATGAAACGAAGGAACAACAGTGTTCCTGTAAAGCAGAAGAAGTCTTTATTCACTGTTACGACCATTAAAAAGCCACAACAGCATGTGTAGACATTTAGTATACCTTCTGTAGCTAGCATAAGTATTAACGCTAGTTAATGATGTACTAATCTTTTCAATTATGGAAACAGACTTGAAGGAGGTCTACGTGATGATAAAGTCTTTATAGGATAATCTTTAGGCGCTTTAACATCAAGGATCCAGGCCCGGATCAGACGACACTTGACCCCAAAGTCTGCGAACCGTGCACCAGACCACTTAAAAAGGTACAGGTCATGTGTATGGGTACAGTTGGCATCAGATGTGAAAACCAACTGTACCAAAATAAGAAAGTGGACCGCTATTCAGAATGCGTTATCATGACTAGGCGACTGTCCAATTCAGACACGGATCTCTCTGAAAAAGCTTGCTTTAAAAAAGAATTGCAGACCAAAACATCAAGCACAACTGGACAATATGTACAAAGATTTATGGGATAATTCAAGAGTTTTTGCATATGGGTGGGGACAATAGAACAACAGAACAATGCTGTAACAAATTTAAGATAATGAAGCTGCAATACCAGAAAGTGAGGGGTGCGTTGAGTCTCGCGGCTTAACTGACAAAAAAAAGACACATTTCTGTGGTATGATGAAATGGACAGCATAATCAGAAAAAACAACAACAAGTGAACCTAATGTCACAACCCATCAAATGTGCATAGATGATGATCCGAGCACCCTCGGGCACTGAATAGCAACTACAAAGTGAAAGCTGGGTGGAAAGGGGGAGCAATCAATCGTACCTAATATGCAAACGCCCTTAAAGTCTGCTCCAAGCTTTGGGTAGCAAATACTGTGTAGAAGAGTAGAGCTGCTTGTTGGTAGAGTTACTCTCTTCACACAGCAGTGTGAGCGTTCCTCTATGTCTCAGCCTCCATAGCCGCAGGGCAAGATGCCCTCAGGGGCCAGATATCCACTTGGAATTACTGTTGACACCCTCTCTCTCTCTCTCTTTCGTTCTCTGTGTCTCTCTCTGCCACTGTATGACAACCATTCCTTCATTCTTCACCTTCCAAAACTTGCAATCTACCTTTAGAATGATTGGCAAAATACACTGTGAACATGTGGGTGTCAGCTAAATTTCAGGTGTGACCTCTCTTCTGTCTAGATTATTCTAATCATGATACTGCACGGCCTATCCCTTATCTTTTGGGTAGTCTTTCACAACACCTGAATCAAATCCTGCACTGAGTGTCCAGTGGGCCTCAGTAAACAATGGTGACTGTACAATACCCTCCATAATCCCATTTGCCTGCAATACAAATATCAAAATACTGTGTGTGGGTGAGGGAAATGCATGCGCTAATGTCATGAATATCAGACAATGCCGATGCCACGCTAACAATAGCCACGGTTGATCTCATCCAACTCCCGGTGCCAAATGGTACAATGGTGGCTCTCGGAATTGTGTCTGTGAGTTGGTGTCGTCAAGGTCAACGCGTCTGTTAAATAGGATGTTGAGAGAAGCACACGTTGCACTGGACACAGTCTGTGCACTTTAAAGTGGATTACGTGTATCTGAGCGGCGTGGTCAATGGCCTAATTACTGAATGAGTAGCCAGCTGTGCTTCCTAAAGTATTCATGGTCATCATCTTGTATCGCCGGTGCATGGGAACATGCATGTTGTAGTGGTTCAAAGAGTAGTAAACTAGTATTATATTTCAGTCCTATTTCAAATTTTACTTCATTAAATCCCGCTCCAGAACTTGCTTTTGTGTAATCTGGAGTCTTGAAGTCATTGTGGTTTCCACACTACGTGGCTGGGCTGGGAGGGTTACTATGAAAATGTATTCTGATACAATAAACTGTCAAAAACTTCAGTCAGAAACTAATCCCGGCATCACAACTTGATTACGTTCTGTTACTTTTGGATTACTAATTTATTAATAAATGTAACAGTATGCAGTTATCTTACCTTTTTCTTGTATTCTAATTACGTAACCCTGTTCCATGTAATCTGTTACTCCTCAAGCCTGTTGACCGGCTAAAGGATGTCTCAATGACTCAAATTGAAGCAGCACAGTCAGGAGGAAATCTCGTTCTTTCCTCTTGTCCGGTCTGGGAGGTTTTTTTGTTGTTACACTTTTAACCCTTTCACAGTGTTTGTTTAGGTTTATGAGTGTTAATAGTAACACACAAAAAGGTACTTTGGTTAGTTACTAGTCATCAAGCACATACACACACACACCCACAGACTATTAGGCAAATATATAATTTACCAACATAGTGTTGGATGGATTTTACAGTGGAATGATTACTTGTATTGGAAAAGTAGAGGTCAATGAGAGAGCTATCAGGACTAGCTAACACATATATCATTTTGTCACATGGTCAAATAGAGACTTGACATTGGACAACATCAACATACATATTACAGTCTTTTAGTCTTTCAGTTAAATAGTTTTTAATAGTTTATGTGACCATTTTGCCTTAGATTGCTACTGACTTTACAGAAAAATAAATTAAACCTGTGACAGAGCTAGGTTTTCCTTTTTGAGGGTTTATCTATCAAATTGCACTAATTGCAGTATCTTGCAATACTTCTTTTAACACAGACGTATTTCCAAGCTGTCAATCTGAATCAGTTGCAAAGCCCATTCTTAATTCAACACATTGTGGTTGGGCCAGATTTTTATTAAGAGGCCCACAGGCCCCGTAGCAGCTGCATTGCCTACACTGTCCATATTTACACCCCTGGCACCTACAATACCAGCATTGCAACTAGACTGACAGTTCGGACAGAGAAGTCAGGTATGTCATGCTAGTGATTCCAGCTACTGATGAATTGCTCTCTAAAGTCTCAGAAATAGAGGTATTCTGCGTGTGAAGTGACACATATTCCAAGTGCTCACAGTACTCTCGATAACTGATGATCGTGCTTTACCTGCAAATATTTATACTCGGTCATGTATTATTTGACTAAGCACAGTAATGCCTCTTTATTCCCATTATACTTCCCCTGCTCCTCGGCACTCACTTCACCACTCTGTGTCTGAAGTAAATTACCTCAATTCAGAGGAGGTTCAGAAGCCACAGCATCCGAGTTAAAGCTCAAATCATGAAGACAGATCAGCGACGGCGGGCGCTCACAATGTCTCAGCTGATTACCTTTTCACCGTACCAGCCATCTCTACCTTTTAAACCTAGCACGTCGCTCCTCCCTTTTTCTCATGTTGGCCTTTGGAGGGGAGTTTCAAGCAGGACGAGAGGAAGGTGGGGAAAGCCGTCCATCAGAGTCGGGCGGAGCCGGGACACAGCCCATAAGGAGCGGCGTGAAGCCCCGCAAGTTATTACCCCTGCTACCCGGGCCCGTTTTGTCTTCATCAATTCTTAAGCTCATAAGACTCCCTGCCTCTCTCCTTTTCCAAATTGTGCCATCGATCAAGCCCGCTGCTCCTCTGCCTTCTTCCTTTCCTCTCTCTGCTGCTCTTGCTCTGTGGTGGTTTTCTCTCTCATGGTTCTTGCTCTCACTGCAGAACATGGCAGTCCGGCGACGGATCGTCAAATTATCTCCAGAATGAGAGGAAGAGCTGGGTTTTTTTTTGTACAGGTGGTATTGACTACAGCACCCGTCCACATACTTCTTTCTTTCTTTCCTCAACAATCTCTCCCTCCCTTCACCCCCTCTCCATCTCACTTTACCTTCCTCTCTCCACTTTATCATCCCCCCCCATGCCTCTCTACCCCCTGTCTTTCTTTTATCTCCTCCGTCTCGCTGCTGGTTTCTCATTGTGGCGGACCGGCTGGTCTTTCTTTCTCCCTCCTTCCCCCCTCTCTTTCTCTCCATCTCTCTAATTACGTTCAGAGACAAAGGCGTCTGATTCTGCCTCCTCCCACTCAGAGCTGTCAGGCCTGGTGTAGGAGAGAGTTAATTTCACACTTACTGCATGCTTTAATTAAAAAGGGGTGGGGGGGGGGAGCGGGTGGGAGAGGGAGAAAGAAGAAAAAAAACAAGAATGGATACATGCGCTCCGTCACACATCATACAAAGGGGGGGGGGATTTGTGCGTAAGTGTTTGTTGTGGACATGTATCATGTTTGTGGCTTGTGCCTACAGGTATGTGTGCACAGAGCCAGGTGTGTGTGTGTGTGGGTTTTTTTTCTTTCTTTTGCTGTGTAGGCGTGCAGCCCAACACGTGTAGAGTTCACCTCTTCACTCCTCAGGTGGATGACACGCTTACCGTCTCTTCTTCCACAACAGGCTGTATTTTTAGCCGGGGGCTTTAATGAGGAATCAATAGGACTGTAATGCCTTGTCAAGGGGGCTACAATCACACACACACACAAACCTTTGTACACATTAGCATAATGCATTCCCTGTTCCCTACCAGCGCAACCACATTCTTCACCCCAAACCTCACCCTATCCCATTGCTAAACCTAACTCTAACATGAACCTTAAAACCAGGTCTGAACCCTCAAACAGGCCTCTGAAGGTCTGTCCCAAAGTGAGGACCGCACAAATCGTCCCCACTTTTCCAGAAAGTCCTCACTCTCAGGGTCTAAAACTGTAATTGGTCCTCACATAGATAGCTGTAAAAGTACACACACACACACACACACACACACACACACACACACACACACACACACACACACACACACACACACACACACACACACGCACACGCTGGCACACGCACACTTTGATCCTCTGCATTGGCAGCTGGAGTGCGATTCGCACACATACACACACACGCACATATGCAAATACACAACATTTCACACATACTTGAGCATGTGCAAAAACAAACGGCACAAGCACGCTCATAAATACAGATACGAAATTACAAATCACACAAACACACACACACACACACACACACACACACACACACACACACTGTAAAGCACCACCCCCACCCCTTCAATAATTCTCACCACGGCAGCACATGATAACCCTTGTTAAGCTATTGAGATATGGATGATAGTGGAAACGCCCACCGTTGTCAAAGCGGGTACTTTATCACCCCCATCCTCTGCTGTAGCAGAGAGACAGTGATCCAAGCAGCAACATGCTCCATCTCTCACATCCCTCTCTGTTGGCCGGCCATCGGAATTATTTGGTGATATGATGGACTGTATTACAAACAACACTGTCACTCGTTTCCTTTGTTTCTTAATGCAGCTCTGCATTATCCCCCCTCTCCCATTCCATCCCCCCCACACACCTACAGGAGATAGTGTTGCTTCAGTGATGTGAACAGAATCGTGTGGCTGATTGGCATTGGCTGTGCGTATATTATTAGAACGTCCACGTGTTCATCTATACGTGGCGTACATACGTGTTCGTTTAGACCTGCAGATGCGTGTTTGATTGACAGGACACGTTGTCGGAATGACCCCAGGCCTGTGGTGTTTCCATCTGTGAAGTTATGTAACGCTTATCAATCGATACACTGTATGTGAGTTAATTACTTACATCTGCTAACACCCCTGTGCATGCATGATGTGCGTTTGGCGTGTGCTATTTGCGCGAGCTAAGAAAGAACATGTCGGTCTTTGTGTTTGCCGTGCAGGAACAGTGCCTTCTCTGTGCTGTGTTGGCCCTGAATGGCATCTTTATGAAATGTTAACTGCTGCTGTGTGTTGACCATTGATTTGAGCACATGGTAGAATGATGTATAATGTAGGTCTTCATACTAGGAGGAAGATATAAAGTATTGAGTCTCAAACCCATCTGCTGAGGATCTTTGTTTCTGGGGTTCCGGTGTAGCCGGCAGATAGTGGGGGCAAAGACTTCCTCTTTCGTGCGCTGCTCGTTGTTGTGAGACTGGAGTTGGAGTTTAGAGACGTCCTGTACGGTTTACAAGCTCATTATAAAACAATAAAAAGCTGAACTACTGCCAATGCGTTCTGCCTCTTTTACTCTCCGCATGGACTGTTTACCTGCATTCGACCAAAGCTTTGCTCAATACTACAAATAGATTCCAAATGGAAACCAGAACACTACCATACAGATTCTACATACAAATGCAGATTCTGATTATAGATATTAATGAACCACAATCTTCTACTTAACTTAAAGGATCAGTATGGTGATATTCCGTATTTTTCTTGTTGTCAACAAATCCCATGGAAGCACCAAAGGCTTGTGTTTATAGCTTATACCTTTGTGCCACACAGTTCCATTGTTGTCCAAAAAACAAATGCTCATTAGAGCACCAAATGTGTATTAATGTGTAGCTGAAAAACTTATTTTTTAAAGAAATGACTGGGCCTTTTTCAAGTGAAACTATATAATTATAGGGAGATTTTTCTTTTATATTTACGTCCTCAGAAGGAATAAATGGGTTGAGAGCAGAGAGTCACAGACCTGACTAACACATTGTTGATTCTGGTCTTTTCATGTGATTGTTGACGAAACAACACATTTTCCTTAACTTGATACTGTAGTTGCCATGTGCAGATATATTCTAAAGGATTATGTCATATTAAATCATTGGCATTGAGGGTTTAAAATCCAGAGTTTTACAAGTGTCCGATATCAATGCTCTGTCAGCGACAAAGTCATATCACCAACCGGACAAATTGGGCATCCTTCCTGGGGCCCCATACCTCCAAAGAGCTCCCATAAGCCCAGGTGCAAATCAGTATATGGTCCAATAAATCACAATATTGACTGAAATGATGAGGGCAATATTGATTTTATTATTATTATTTTGTTGGTTTGTAGAGGACCACTGTCCCGAATATTACATGTTAGACCATTAATATTATTTAAGGTAATATTACATTTCTGTGGAACATATTCCTGAAAAATATTTGTGTTTAATCAACGTACCACAAATAATTTTGAGGCTTTTTAAAAGCTAGAGGTCTTTTGTGTGAATGTATGACATAGTATACCATGCACAAAAGAACAGGAGGAACAGGGGGGTCAATGGGGGCCCTTGGGCTGCCTAGTGGATTCATTTGTCCTTGGTGACAGGGTTGGACTAAAAAGGACTCCATAGAACTACATTTAAATGAACTACAGTTCAAACAGTTGGAGTGAGTGATGTAATGTAGAGATGTAGTTGTTGTAAGGTCCAAGGCATAATGTCGTCCTATAGGTTCTCCTTGTTATTTTCATGTGGGGCGTTTCAGTAACATTAATATATGCGCCGCTGACGAGATCTGCTTCACACGTGGACAACAGCTGCAACAGCACACCCCCATACCTTACATATAGCCCCGAACCCGGCATCCGGCAGATATTAGAATAAGCTCAGGGAGAGGCGTGCTGATTCCAATTAGCAGTCTGTTGTTTCACACTGTGGGCGATGGAGCTTGTTATTCCTCGCATGGAGAGAGTCTGAGGAGCACTGCTCTGCGGCTCCCACCGCGCAATCAGCCTCTATGACTCTTTCGTACCCACCAAGCACTGATTGCCACATTCATCTGGCACTATTCTCACTCCACGAGGTGCTGCATAGGTGCATTTGTTAAGAACTGTCGTGGACACCTGTGGAACGAGGTACAAATGGCGCAAGTCGAGGGCTGATGTCACACTGTCGCCGAGAGCTATAAGTAGCTATAATGAACCCGGCAGAGAAAGGGTTAGATGCAGGAGCAGAAAATAATGACAATTTCTCTGTGCAATCATAATTTAGGGTATGAGTGCTAATGCTGTATTATAGGCGGTAATTATATGCCTTGATTAAAAACTAGGGGATTACAATGGAGGATTGGATTGCAGGCTGACGACGCGGACGCTTTGTTTTGCTCTCTCCTTGTTCCATGCATCAAGGGATTCAGAGAAGAATCCAGGTGCTGCGTCTAGAGCGGCTTGATTGTGTGCTTGTCAAATAATTTTGTTTGGGTGGGTCTGGTTGTTCTTCAGGGAATTATTTTACTGAACAAGCACAGAAGCCCTTTTTAACTGAAGGTTGGATATGTATGTGTGCTATGTTAATATCTGCCATATTTCCAGATTTCTCTCACACAAACAAACGCGCTCTAGGTTAAGAAAACAGATGCAATAGACACAACCAAAGCAAATAAAGAGGCATCTTAACCAGTTTGACAACAGGCGAAAATATCACTTTGACGTAGTGTGCGCAGTATTTAGACAAAGTGCCACAAGAAGCTCACAACACATTTTAAACTGTTTCCAAGGACACTAAAAAACGTGGCACAAGGCTTATACACGCTTGTTGTTGCGCAACGACCATTCCTATGATGGTTTCTAAGTGGCACATGAAGCAAATAAGATGAACTTATGAGTGTAGAATTCAGATGAAAACACCCGGATCTGCCAGTGATCTTCTGCATCCATAGTGTTTGCTTGAATCTCGCCTCCCAGCCCTCGTTCCAGCCTCGTTCTTGGGCTCATTGACATAAACAGAGAAAGGAAGATGACTGGAATCGTGCGTTTTACAACTTTAAGACCTAATGATTTGAATAAGGACTATTTAAGGCTTCCCATAAAATAAGGGAAGCCTTAAAGCCCTTCCCTTCGCTGAGTTAAAGCCTCTTTGTATCTTTGAAAATGTATGTATGGGAATAGGTCTATACAGACCCAATGTCATCACGTGACGGACCTAACAGTTGTAATTCCCCCATTTGCCCACAATGTAACAGTGCCTGGGAGCCGTATTTGTGGTATTTTGGTAGAACCTAACCGCCTTTAAAGTACTCGTACTTTACTTGGGTGTTTCCATTTTTTGCTACTTCTACTCAACAAAAGGTTAATACCTAATATAATGCAGTATAAAAAGTAATTGAAATAAGACCCACCTTTACCAGCTTCAACATTAAAGTAATATACACATTAATGCATCAATAATATGATATTATCATGCTTATACTTTTGCAGTTTTACTTTAGTACAATATCTGAGTACTTCTTGATGAATGGGTAAAACATACTGTAGCATGTAACGTACCATCAGAATTAATGGATGAAATGAGGGATGGGAAGAGAATATGGAAAGGGAAGGAATGGAAAAAGGAAGCTAGGGAAGTAATAATAGAAAAGGGAGTGCAGAAGTGCTGAAGGCATGGAGGGAGGAAGAAATGCACTGATGGATGGAGGAAGACAAGCGGATGGATGGGTAGCAGGACAAATGGTGAAGGAGGAGGACGTGACGATGGGATGGACAGGTGGTAGACGGGTAGAGTGAAGTATTTAAGGGAGGGTAGACGGATGCATGGATGGTTCAGGGGTAATGGAACGATAAGCTGAAAGATTAGAATTTTACAGTCTGCTGACAGTGGAGATAGACACATATGTAACAGTCAACATGACTAACTTCGACATAGGACCGACAGAAAGACCAAAGTGGTGCTCTTTTTAGATTGTGTTGCAATGTGGAAGAAAAGCTATTTGATCAGCTACCAAATACATAATTGTTAAATTAATAGGGATGGGGGGAAAAATCGATTCAGTTACGAATCGCAATTCTTGTGTGTGATGATTTTTAAATCGCCACGCTGCCTCCCAAATCGATATTTTGTCTGTAGCCTACTTTTAATTATTTTATTCAAGGCGGAAAAAAATGTTGCCGCTTATAATCCTACAGATGGCGCAATGCAATCTATTCGTTCATGATTTCCTTCCGGCTAGAAGCGCAGCTTCACACGTAGTAGCTAGGTAGGAATACAAAGGCTAACATGTTGGACAAAGGCTTTCCATGGTCCAGTGTTTTAAAAAAAATAACCAAAAGAAATCGCAAGAAATCGTAATATCGAATCACAATACGTACAGAATCGCAATACCCACAGAATCGCAATACATATCGAATCGCCACCTAAGTATCGTGATAGTATCGTATCGGGAGGCCCCTGCTGATTCCGCCCCTATAAATTAACCATTGCAGAACACAATGTATTATTTTTTTGGAATACTTTACTTTGAAAACCAATCTATTTGAATCATGTGATTTGAATTTCCCTTTTTGAAATGTCCAGAAGATCATTTCAAGGTTTGGAAGCCAGCTGTTCATGTTTTTTTCTTACATGATGTGACCGAGAGGAAAGGACAGAGGTCTGATCGGTTTCATTCAGACTGAAAAGCTCAATTTCTTATCCTTGGTAGTCCTGATGTTTAACTTTCACATTTTCTTAGCCACACTAGCAGTATGGCTCTATGGATGGCACTGTTGGACGGTCGGTCCACTGCTCAGATCCAGACTAAGCTATCTCAACAACAACTGGATGTAATGACAGGCATTGATTATCACCAGTGTGTCAAGATTTCCATTTGTCCATTACTTTGCTTAAATACCTGCAAAATGATGGCATCAGCCTCAGCTGCACTTTATGTTTAGTGCTAAAAAGCATATGGTAACATGTTAGCATGCTAAACTACGATGCGAAACATGGGAAAATATTGCAGCTGCTAAATATCAGCACATTGACATTGTTTTTGTGAGCTTGTGAGCATACTGGTGTTATTATTTAGCTCAAAGTACTGCCCTGCTTAGAGGAGCACTATGTGGGATTTAGTGGCATCTAGTGGTGAATACCCACCGGCTCACTCCTCCCAAGTGTGTCGGAGAACTAACGATGTCCTTCAGGTAACGTAAAAAGTGAAAGGCAAAGACCATTGTTTTAACAAGAAAAGAGAGACAGTGGCCCAAGAGGGGACCCAAGAAGGGCCCTGTTGGTCTGCTGAACGTTGACCCCACATTTTACCCAATCTTCTTTGAGACAAGACATCATCTTTGTCTCTGAGGACACAAGACAGCTCATCTTGCTCAATCCGGTCTGGACGACCAGGTGCATGGGGGGGGCGTCAGCATCAGCGTGGAGGCGCCAGAGTAAGCCTCTAGATGGCTCTGGCTAAAAAGGAGTGACCAGTCTGCTGCAAGACCCAAAACTCCCAATGACTCCAAGATTCAACGCTGATGATGTGTCCAAGTATGTATGTAACACCCATCCCATGTAGCTATATAGTATTACGTTAATCTGCCAGGTGTAGTAGTACTATGGGCGGGGTCCTGGGTACAGTTTTAAACCTAACGGCGCTATTACCTGTTCTTATTAATTATTTAAGTACGTCTTATTCTGAAAACTGAAATGACTGGCGGTGCCTCCAATAGAATTAAGGAAGTCAAATAAAAGGTCTTTGCCTTCTATTAAGTCCTTTTATCTTGTTTTAAACAGTGATTACCAAAACATGAATTAGCTTATTTGTGATGAACTTTGATAAACCAAATATACTTTAAATGCCTTAACACACAATGTTTGGTATTTATTAGAGCAGGTACAACAAACAATATTATTGCAGATGACTCATAAAATGAATGTAAATAGACCTATTAATAAACACAAAATGGCTATGAGTTCCTCTCAGTAAATCCTTCTTTTGGAATCTTCATTCACACAAGCATTAAACCAGGGCAGCCCCATTTGGCCTGATTTTATTTGGCCCGCGCCTTACCCACTGTATATATTATTGTTTTCCACCATCAGCGCTCGCACTCATTGAATATTATTGATTGGTGCACTTCCATTCCTGACCATAGAATAACATTGTGATACATTGATGGTAGGGTGGCGCTGTTGAGCTCCTATCCTCTTGCGCTCCAATCCGAAGTCACGTGACAGCGAGTAAGTGAGACGCAAGGATGGAGCGGCAGTGGCACACAGACAAACGCAAATTCAAAAAATGTTGGGAACATGATTATTTATTTACCGAGGTCGATTCCAACGCAATATGCCTGGTATGTAAGCAGAAGGTCGCTGTTTTAAAGGAGTACAACATTCGTCGTCACTATGAAACTATGCATTCTCACCAGTTCGCGTTGGGCATCGAGCATCGAGCATCGAATGGAACCGGGACTAACATTCCGGTTCTCCCGGAATCGTTCAAATTTTTTTTTTCGATTCCTAGTTTCGATGCTGACCGGAAGAAGAAGCCGCCGAACACTAACGAAGAAGAAGCTTCCGGAGAACCCGCCAAACTGTGTGTGCGCGCGTAAACATGGAAACTGTGCGGCGGCGCTCGAAAGTGTGGCTTAACTTCACTAAAATAAATGACAAGTCGGCTCGGTGCAACATTTGCAAAACAATTATATCGTGCAAAGGCGGGTGTACCACCAACATGATCAAACATCTCCGGGGTCATGGTGTACAGATAACTGAGTGCCCCGTCTTTGACGCGCTGCGCCGGCCATCCTCCGTTGCCACTTCCTCCACTGCCTCTACCTCCGCTGCCTCTACCTCCGGCTCCGACCCTCACCCTAGCACCGCACTATCAGGTAAGCAACAAATACGTAAACGGTTGGTCAACTCAAATGCAAATACCAAGCTAACATTAGCCCATGTATTTTTTCATAGCCATACGACTTGAAATTGCAACCGTTAGCCAGGCAGTTACTCCGTTCACCCTAACGTCCAAGGGAAAGATGTTGGTGCAACAAGTGCAAGAGTGCCACAGAAAGGTTACAGCCTTTATTGTAAAAAGGTTGCATCCCTTTTCAGATGTGGAATCACCAACATTTAGGTTAGTTAAACAGCATCGATTGAGCTAACTTAATTAATAGTCCACACAGACCTAAAGTTAAAGTAACAGTGATATTATATGTTTGTTTATGTTTGCAGGGACATGGTGAAAGCCATCAACCCCAAGTACACACCACCTACCAGGGACTACTTGGCAAATAAATTAATACCATCTTGGTATGAGGTCGAGAAGTCAAATGTCATTACAGAGCTCAGTGACGTCTGCTCTGTTGCACTCACATGTGATGGCTGGAGTAGCATCACACAGGACCATTACCTCACCATCACAGCACACTATATAGTGGAGGGCAAAATGCAGCAAAAATTTCTTTCAACTCCAATTCTAGAGATGTCGGGGACAGGCCCACAATATATTAGGTTTAAAAAGTGTACCTCTGTGTAAAGAAAATTCATAACATTTATATTTATTTCATAGATTTGATATCTATATACTACCTAGTTGAAAACAGCCCTGTGAGAAATTCAAAATGAAGTTCATAAAAAAAAAAAATGTCATTGAATTCAAATTCATGGAGAAGTTCAGACTATTTCATCCAGAAAGACCTCTGGTTAGCTAGCTCATTTAAAACATGTAAACTTTTTTGACCCTGCCTCTTAAGAGAATCGTTAGGAACCGGAATCGAAATGAGGAATCGGAATCGGAACCGGAATCGTTCAAATTCAAACGATGCCCAACCTAACTGCACTTGTGTCCGACAAAGTCCGTGAGTGTGGTGGCTCGATTTTTAAATATCATTGCATTTTGCATCAGGAGCAACTGTGCGCTAAGAATATCGGCCTAAAGAACGTGATGCAGGATGTCGTTGGCATTGTCAATAATATTCGCTCAAAGGCGCTCTCACACCGTCAGTTCAAAGCTGTTGTTGATGAGATGGATGCCCAGTATGGGGATGTATTGTACCACCAGGAGGTGCGGTGGCTGAGCCGCGGGAAAGTTTTGCGACGTTTCTTTGAGCTGCGTGAGGAAATCAGGGTGTTTCAAGCCACAAAGGAGAACAACATCCAAGTGCCCTCGGACAAGCACTGGATTGCAGATCTGGCCTTTCTTGTGGACATCACAGAGCTGCTGAATATCCTCAATCTTCAGCTTCAAGGGAGAGACCAGATAATCACTCAGCTGTACGACCATGTCAGAGCCTTCAAGCAAAAGCTCCAGTTGCTTAGCAGACATCTCTTAACAGGTGAGATCTAACTTGAATATGTTATTGAACACAAAACAATGTAGTAGGCTGGTTATTGATCACTATAACCAGCATGTTATTATATTTGTTACATACATTGTGTGTGGAGAATACATTTTCTATTTAAATATAGGCATTAAATCCAATAACACATTTGTTTTTTGTACTGCAGCCATAAACACAAAAAAACTAGTTTTTTTCTCATTTGATTGATGTTTGGTATTTAATTGAAAATCAAATGAACAACCTTGCATCTTACATTGCTACTTTTGTCTTTGTGTCTGTATATTTAGGAAATTTGGCACATTTTCCCAGCCTCAGAGAAGTTGGGTTGATGGAGGAAGACACACCAAAATACTGCAACATTCTCAGCGATCTTGTGGTGGAGTTTGACCATCGCTTTGAGGATTTTCGTGGAAACGAAGCAGCATTTGAGCTGTTTGCCCAACCCTTTGCTGTAAATGTGGATGCAGTCAGTGAGGAGCTTCAAATGGAACTTTTGGAGCTTCAGTCTGATTCAGACCTCCGTTGCCGGTTTAGAGAGCTTTCTTTACAGGACTTTTACAAATCTGTTCCTGCACACAGATATGGCAAGATCCGCAAACATGCACAGGTGATGTTCTCCCTCTTTGGAAGTACCTATGTCTGTGAGCAGGCATTCAGCCTGATGAATCTTAATAAGTCCAAACTGAGAAATGCTTTATCTGACTCTCACCTTCATGACATTCTCACTCTGTCAGTTAGTCAGCTGGAGCCTGATATTAAGAGACTTGTAAAAACCAAGGACAGGCTTCATGTCTCCCACTGATAGGCCTACTTCAAATCATAATGTATAGGCCTGGACCTCCAATGTGTCGGAGTATGTTCTGCTCTGTCCTGTGTTACTTTGTTACTGTCCTGTGTTATTGTTCTGTGTTACTTTTATTGCACTAAAAAAAATCTTTGTATTTGAAGATACAGGCCCAAGGCCTAGTAATGTTCCATGTCTGTCTTCAAATATTTCATAGTGCTTCAATTATTTTTCTAATTTAAAGAAGATAGATTTTATGATTTATTTATTATTTTTTGAACATTAATGTGAAGCACAATAAACATTGTCATTCATTTTTCAAAATGACCTTGTGATAGTGTTGATTTTGCACACGCATGCTATTTATACCCATATTTAACCTAATATACTGAAAAATTACAATTTTGGCCCACGAGCCTCCACCCGATTAAATTTTGGCCCTCCAGAGGGAAGAATTTGGGCACCCCTGCATTAAACAAAAGGGCACATGCTAGTTTGTCAGTACTCACAGATCCATGGACTACCCAGAGGGCCGGTGAGGAGACGCTGGGTGACGGACGGCAGCAGAGTGCAGGAGACACAGCAGCGGGAAACACTTCTCCATAGGTCCAAAGGAGACTTCCCCCTCTTCTCTCTTACAGTCACAAATGTCCGTCTGCTGAATCAGATAAATCAGCTAAGCAACAAGTCCATATGCTACTTCATGCGATCTAGCAAAATCTTGTCTTAACCACAGGTTTCAAATGCACAGCTTGTTAGCTGAAAAGCAAAATGAAAAGCAAAATGAAAAGCAAAGATAATTTATGCTAATGCTAATGGCTACTCGCGATTAGCCTCACAACTTGTTTTACACTATAACATTTAGTCACAGTACAGAAAACAATTCACAAACATCGTATTTACCTCTTGTAGATCACAAAAGTCCAAACCATAGGATAACTGGTCGTCAACCACTAAGTTATGAACAATTTGCTCTCTTACACTCTTCACTGGACAGTGATAATCACGGTCCCTAAGCCCCGCCCCTCTACTGGAGAATGGGATTGGATTTGCTGTTAGATTCAGAACATCCAATTAAACAATGAAATACAAAGATTGACATATTATGTTGCTAACAAGTTAGGGTGTTGGGCTGAACACATGCTGGATCATGTACATATTAACCAAACTATGCTCATTTGCATAAACTCTAACCTTTGAACTGTTTTATTCATATGGATCTATTTTGACCAATACTTATACATTCTTAACTTGTGAAAAACTATTAACATCCTGATGTCTAAATGAATTATTTAGGCAGGGCTACATGTATGTAGGAACAAAATTGATTAAACTTCAACTTTAAAGTAGATCAACCTTTGTATGCTTCAATATTGTAGATACTAAGTTTATGATCTTAAATATACAAACCAAGAAAGTGATATATAGAATCAGTGATTTGGATGTCATGTTAATGAATTGTTATACATTTTAAATAAATCTATATATAAGCAAAAATATATTTCTGCTTGCAGTTTTTTGATGTCATTCATCTTGATCAACTGCATTACATTTCCTCCTTGCTACTGGACAAATAAAAAGATGAATGATTTGACTGGTACCAGAAAGTTTGGATTCATTGTCACCTAATATGCTTTTTCTACTTGGGCCAACCTTGTGATGTGCAACAAAGTGGAGTGAGATAAAGAATGGACTTGAGAGAGAAGCACAGGTCTGCATGGAGGGAAAGTCCGGGGGCTTAATGCACCCTGAATGCTATGGGACATTACTGATGCAAGCGGGTCGCTGCAAATCGCTCCCCTCGGGATCAGAGGAGCGCTGCGACGCTGGAAGACCCCATGGCTCATTGAAAGGGGTCAGAGGCGAGGCGCTCTGCTCCATTTAGCAGCCTACTCATGATGGATGAATGGAGGGAGGGAATGATGGAGGGGAGGAGGGGTGCCCTGCTGAGCACGTGGGGGAACAGGGTGCCACCAGGGACCTCCATCTTGGAGCGGCGAATGGTGGTAATGGGTGGTAATGGGTGGTAATGGGAACAGGTGTCAAAAGTGTTTTAGGTCAGCATTCCCATACACTTTTTGTGTCAGTGTTGTCGAAGCCTTGTGTCGAAGTAAAATGGGAGAGGATTTCAAGATTTCATCAGATAGCTTATAAATGTTTTAAACATATTTCAAATAATAAAAAATAGAACAATTTTCTGTTTCTGTAATTCTATGCTACTACTTCAAGTAAGAATATTACAGGAATAGAAAATTCTTAAGACAAAGTCCACTTGCTTAGTTTAAGACACACGTCATGGCCTTCATCAGCGGATACATTTTTCTCAAATGGTTTAGTTGTTATTTGTTTTATTGTATTTATTGTACTATTATTAGATGTTCAGTTAGAATGACCAGTTTCTGCTCTAATAACTGACACTGTGTTGGCTCTTTTGTGAGTGCGGGAGTGTACATGTCCCTGGGCAGCACCAGTTGTCCTGGTCTGCAAAAAACAATGGGTAGTCAAGATTATGTGTTGATTATTGGAAGTTAAATGCTGTTACATATAAAGATGCTCAACCTCTTCCCAAAATTGCAGAAGCCTTTGACAACACTGACAAAAGCCAGCACCAGGTACACGTCTGTCTTTGTCTTGTGCATGTTTTCACCTTGTTCTTTTAGTTTAATCAGGATCCCAGTGGAGCGTGTAGCATGAAAATCACCCCCATGTGAGAATGCGGAATGAAGGACACTTCCCCTGCACAGGTGTTAGATATCTGCATCTGGGACGATGTCATCGCTGTGAGCTGCTTGCTGGTAGTCCCAAAGTGAGCCAGTTTTTTTATTAAACTACATTTGATTTTTAATAGGAGGACGGATTTTTATAACTGGCTGTGGAGAGGATTAACCCTCTGATGGTTTATGCCAGTTGCTGGTGAGACAGACTTTTACCAGGACCTGCGTAGGCAATACATTCTCACTCCAAACTCGTGCAATCCCTCAGCTTGGTCAGTGGCCCTATCCTTCAAACCATGATGCTCTAGGTTCCCCTCTTAAGCCAGTTTTGGACGTCTAAAGGATGGAGTGTTCTGCTCATTTTCTGCTTTTTTACGTAAAATAACTTAAACTTGTTACGTAACTGACTCTAGTAAGTCTGGAAGTTACATAGACAAACTAAGTTTAAATAAGTCAATGATGACTTGGTTTTACACAGGACGCAAACAGCGGGCTTACTAACACCAGCCGCCTGGGTGCAAGTCCTGTGTTTGCTTGACCCATACATCCTCAACTCCCACCCAACCTACTTGGACTTTCTTGCTATTTAAAGTACGGCAGTTGATCTGAGCGTGGGTTTATGCCGTGACCAAGCTGCGGGTACTCGACGCGTTGGCCATGACTCCGGATCGGCCCAGGTTGGTTGTATTTGTTATGGACGCAAGTAGTGTGAATGAAAATAAATACAGTGAAGCTCTTAAAAAATCATACTTTCTCCTTGTGCCACAGAACCCCCAGCCCCCAATTGACCCCCTCAAACAAAAACAAAAAATACACAAGTAAGTTTACTGCATGATAAGAGTTCTTGGTCGAACTGCTTACGAAGTTACGATTTGGTTTCTACTAGGTATGAGGGTGTTTTTCAGTCAATTAAAAGTCAATTAAAAGACCGATTCGAATGAGCAATAGATAAGTAGTCATAGTCTGCATAACCACCAAATGAAGTTTAAACATTACACAAACACAAAATGACTCAATGACACACTGCAAGGAAGTGAAGGCTTGGCTCTAATCCCAGAGTTTGGCTATATCCAATTTGTTGTCAACCAGGTTTTTGGGACCTTTCCAATATTGCTAAAATATATATCTTTCTTTTCTGGTGCACGACGTGCGATCCAGTGGTATGAGTAATCAGATAAACGGGAACCATCTCCGAGGAGAGCAGGCAACATGGCCGTGACGCTTATCTCTGCTAGCCTCGCCGGCAGATAGCACTGCTAATTTGTTGAGCCACTGGCGAACGTCACAAGGTGACTCTTCGCTTCTGTCGCTTGAAGGAAAAACCACTTCAGAAACTGTCTGACTAGAAAATAACACTCCGGTTAATCACGAGATATGTGACGTGCTAGCAAAACTAGTGTCGATGCTACAGCACCGCCAACAAGTGTGGACTCCCTGCCATTAATTCCAAGAGGGCAAATAGGAGTGTGTGTGTGACTGGGCTTGTGAGAGAGTCAAATAGTGTGTGTGTGTGTGTGTGTGTGTGTGTGTGTGTGTGTGTGTGTGTGTGTGTGTGTGTGTGTGTGTGTGTGTGTGTGTGGCTCAGAAAGAGGGAGGAAAGGAGAAAGAGAGAGAGGCTGCGTGGGAGGAGGCAGCTATGCTAGCTCCTAGGAGAGACTGAGAGGGCGAAGGGTCATTATTGACTGAATGAATTTTTAAAGAGGGCCCTCGTCGGGGGTGGGAGGGGCAGTGAGTCTGTGTGTGTGTGACTTGTATGTGTGTAAAGTCATACTGGATACCATTCTACAGTATAGCACTTCTTTATTCCCCTTCTCCCCTCTCGTTTCATTGTGCCAATGTACATAAATGCCCACCATACACCTCCTCGAGCCCTATGACCAATATGACCCTCCTGCTTCACTATAGGCTCTATAGCTTCTATTCACCCCGGGAAAGCCTTATTGATTGCCCTTTCCCACCCTTTAACAATCAATGGCAGACCTGGTTTTAGGAGGAGAGCCTCGGGGAGGACGGAGGGAGGGGTTTCGGAGGGAGTGAGCAGAGGTGAGGAGCATGGTTGGTCAGGAAAACAACAACACTGAGTCCTTGGGTTTTCTTTCCTTAGGAGGTGGTAAAAGGACAGAGAGAGGGAGAGAGAGAGGGTGGGTTACTTAAGGCCATAACATCCCGGTCTTTGGATGTTGGCAACCAGGCCAGCCTTGCTGTGAGAAGTGCCCAGAGGCGGTGCATGTTTTGCGGCGAGAGAGATAGGGAGAGATGAGGGGTGGGGGGCGGGAGGGTGGATGTTGTGGTGGGTTTGGAAATGCTCTGTATGTTCACTGACCCTGGCAGATAGCAGATGAAAGAGGGAGGGGGTATTCAATCATACTAATCCCCCCCCCCCACCACCACCACCACCACCACCACCACCAACACCACCAGCAGCACCTCTCCACCCTCACTGCATCAATACACACACACACACACTCCGTAGTGCAGCCACACTCATTAGTGCCAGCGAGACCCGCTGTTGGATGGAGCTGAAACACCGGCTCAAAGCTTCCCTCTCTCTCTCTCTCTTCTTCTTTCATTCTCTCCCATGTCCCTCGCCCCTTGCTCGCTCATCACCCCCTTTTGTCCGTCTCCGCGCTCGTTCCATCGCAGTCTTCCATCCGTCAATCTCAGCCAATTTGGCCCTCTGTTGTTTTCCCTTTCCTCTCTTTATTCCCTTCGTGTTTGCCTCCCTAGCTTCTCCTTTATCACCCGTCTACTCCATTCTTTACACAAGCGCAGCTCAGCTCTCACCCGTCCATCTTTTTCTATCTTTCCTTCGTTTATTTCCTTCTTCCTTGCCCATCCACTCATCCCCCCCCCTCCCACACACACACACACACTTTACGCCCTCTCCCTTGTTTCCGTCTCTCCCCTCTCCTCTACCTCACCCGTCATTTGATTCCCCGCACAATCCTCTCCTCCAATCCTTGCTAGTCTCTGCTCCCGTGGTGGAAGGGGTGATTTGGAGGATTAGGCCCGTGGCAGGGTTGTTGCTGTGTCAGTCTAACATGCAGGGATCTGGACCAGAGCTCAGTCCAAATCCCTTCCTCCACGCCTGCCTGCCCGGCTAGCGAATTAGCGGCTCCCCCTCTCTTCCGTCTTTCTTCTCTCTCATCTCTTTCACTTCCGATGCCTGGCGTCCTCCTCCTGTATGTTCTCTGTCAACGTGTTTGTGTATCGAGCATATTCCAGTGCCACTTTTGTTAATCTCTTTTCGTTATTTATGGCTCTTTTATCCCACATATTCATAAAAAAAGAAGGCATATCATAATCTTTCCTTGAGGGTATTACATTTTGATATCTCTACCAATAAACATGATTGCATCACCCCACTGTGTTTTTTTTTCTTTGACTGATTTTGTCTTTGACACATCCAGTCCTTCACTGCAGCATTGACCTTTTAACCCAAATCAACCCCAAACACAACCAGAAATCCTTATTTCAGCTATGTTATGCATCCATTTGGCTGTTTTCTTTCTATAAGAGCGTTTGCAGGAAGATGATGAGAATCTATGTGAGTTCAGTTCAAGTTCTCCTCCTCAAATACCCTTCAGTTGGAGTAATTCATTTAGCGATAGCCCTCTTTGTGTGCCATGGAAACACCTACTTTTAAAAATCCTTAGCAGCATTAAAAATGTCACTCTCCCTCAAAACCCAATCCTTCTTAAAATATCAGGGGCCAAATGCTCTTTTTTAATTGCGGCTCTAGGGAAGTATACAGTCAGCTCTTCCTTTAGCAGCCTTATGGGAAGTTAATGAAAGCAGGTTAGCTCCACTTCACTGAGGTTTTTCAACCTTCGGGCCAGATCTTTAAACTTTAAGAGACACAATGTGGTCTCTTAAAGGATAATTACAGTTTATTACAACTTGGGTAAGACGCACAAGTAGTCAGGTGCTCACACAGCTTGTAAAGAACCAACAGTTAAGCCAGAATTGGAATGATTTTTAATAATTTTCATAACTTACCTTTGCAAAGAGATCCACTGAAATACAACTTATAGAATAGAGTTACTCCAAAGAATGACAGAGGCACATTTTGATGGGAGGTGTTGGGAAAACAGCAGCTGATAAATACAATAGCCAGTTTTCCATCCAAATTTAGTTCAAATTTGAAAGACATTTCCAGAAAATCAGAAACGGAAAAAATGCAAATGAATGTGCGTCTCCATCCACTGCATGTGAAAACTCGGAGTGTTATTTCTCCAGTCAGGTGCCATTACAGTAAAGTATCACATAAGAGCAAGATGAAGTAATTAACAGAGCTCCAGTCCGAGCTCAAACAATGTAGAAAACATGATGCAAATATGACATTTATAAGTTTTACTTGGGGCATTCGGTCTAGATCAATCATTTTATGACCTCGTCTTTTTGATTGGAACACATGTCAGCCATTACTCGAGAGTGTTAGAACATGATTCACCACAATGACCAACCAATCAGGACACAGGAGCCATAGAAGATGGCCCCTATTGGACGACCAGCCCTCCTAAAGACACGCATATCTTATTCCAAAATTAACATAACAGTATTATTATCTGATAATCAGAAAGTCACCAAACAAGGTGATCCACAATTCCAATACTTCAAAATGAATAAAAACGAAAATGTGTTTTTTTATGTCCTCAAAGTTAAAAAAAAAAAAGATTCTCTCCATGTTTTAGTATGTTATGGGGTGGACACTTGTTTAAATCTCCTGAAGTTTTCTTGTTGTGCCTTTTATCGGCTGAGTAGCAGCAGTCTCATGATGGGTCACACGATTCCATTGCACTTTGTCACATTGTGATTTTTCGATAAACAAACTTTTCCACTTCAGACGAGCATTAAAACATGCCTGTTATATTTTAAGTTTTAAAATCTAAAAATATTATATATTATTCAGAAACATGATATAGAGATGGACATTCTGCTGCCTGATGAGTACTTTTACTTTTACATTTTGTTGCTCACATCTCAGCAAATTGAGCACAGTTTTATTATAAAATAAAAAATAACCCAAACCACAAGAATATTATCCTAGTTGTAACAAACCAAGATTATTCTTTTCCTTTCCAGTTTTCCAGACATTTTGATTTCTTTTTGCTCTTGATTTATCCCTCTATTAAAACTTTCTACCACATTAGTAGAGCAGTGACAAATGGGAGAGGTGAGCGCTGCATACAGCATGCATCAGTAGTCGGGTCAGCTGATGTCCATAGCCAGAAATTCTGCTGCTGTGTGATCGAGCTGGGTGTCTGACTGTGAAACCAGGAGAGGAGGTGGTTACACAGTCATTTCATGGTGCTCTGTTACCGTCTCTGGCTTTCTATGTGTTGGAGCCTCACCGGGCCGGGCCCAGGGGACCGGAGCGGGTTACACCAATGCAGTCTGAAGGACACTGGGACGCTGTGGAAAAGTCTGTGTGTGTGAGACAGAGAGAGAGAGAGAGGGAGAGAGATGAGAGAGAGAATACATTGTTAAGGTTGCTTTTAGTCCCCACAGATATGCATGTGCGTCTGTGACATCCTACACCGCAACCCAGAACGGGGCAGACTCCACAGCAGCTTTAGGTGTGTTAGTGACACCGGCTGAGTGGACAGTGCACAGCTTTGGAGTCCCGAGCACAGCAGGATAGCGGAGTGATGCAATACAGTGATAGTCACGTGAATAACAGCCTGATCAAGGCCAGCACCGTGGCACAAAGAGACAGGTCTTGACAGGAATGTTAAACGGTGTGTTGTATGTTTTATGTTGAATGTGCTGTGTGTGGAAGCACACCACAAAGAAACAGGAAGAGAGAAGGACATTATGACATGGCATATGACATACTGTAGGTCTTGCTTTATTCTAACATTCAGAGAAATTAATTTCTATCACACCACAAAACAAACGCCTCGCTTTTGTGCTTAGTGTTTTAATGAAATTCTCTAAAGTCAGAAACATAGTTCATCCAATTTCACATTTGATTCCATATTTCAGAAACAAAGAACTGCACATGTGCAAGAAGCATCACACAGTGGTCATAATTTACCATGGATGCATCAGTAAAAATAATACTAATAAACATCTTAGTGTGGGGATGGGTATGACGAGGTAGCCTGGGATCACCATATGGCTTATGAATAACACTTTTTTGCTTTCCTCGCGGCATTTTATTATTAGACGCTAAGAGCATGTGCTTTGGAAGGAGACGTGGGATAAAGAGCCAGAAAGTCCAAGTAGGGAGGACGAGGTGGATGGAGGAAAACAATCAGATGAGTTTTACTTCAGGGAGGCTTTTTGTGGGTCATTGGGTTCCTGTTGGGATTCCCTCATTTTAATGTTCATGATGTGATTAGGATGGGACACGGGAAAAATGATAATAACAATAAAAGAGATGCATCAATCACCAGTCTCAGATATAACTGATTATGCCCTGCTCAAATTTACGGTGTCAGTACGTCTTATGAATTTCCAATTAAAGAAAGGGGAAAAAAAAGCTTTGCCTTAACTGCCAGTTAAAATGAACTCAGCCCTCCCGTGTCACCCACTAATGTGAAACTTAAAATCATCTATTGACTTATTTATGTTGACTACTTACCTTTCAGCCCCGTCCCATGACACTTTGTGAAATGGTCATGTTTTGGTTGGTTTAGTTCTCAGTGACAAAACATTTCTGTGTCACTCAGCACAACATAGCGCTTTAAAATGAAAGCAACACCAAAACCACTAACTTGAAAAACTGAACGCGTCAAATCACAACCACACTTTAGGTCACACAAACACCAGTCTCGTGGTTAAAAGTCCTGTGTTTGTTGGTCCCATTCCCCTGCCCTTCCGCCCACCATAAGTGGTTTTCAAGAGATTTGATTGACAACATTGGCACTGTTTTGTGCTTAATACTTGCCTGTAAACAAAACCATCATGACGACTGCCATGATACTGGGCTGTTACTTAACATAAATGTAAATATCTTAACACATACCATGAACCTTTCCTGAACATAACCAAGTAGTTGTTTGGATTCACAAGATTACCCATGTGTTTAAAACTGGGATCGTGCGTCCGGATGTGACGAGTTGGGGATGAGAATGTGTGTTAAAAAACACGCTAACATTTTTAAATGTATAACCATGACATCCTTCAAAGCTATCTCTACCTCTTCCTGTGAGATCATGTCGTACAAGGCATAGTGGGAAAGACTATATAGTAAGAATGACACACAGCTCTATGTGTACAACAGTACATTTACTTATTACTCATTCTGAGCAACATCTTTATCTTTATATATATTTTACTTTCCTTTGCTTTTCATTCATTGATTTAGAATAAGATTTGTCAGAAAGCCTCGGCTCTATGAGGAGCTCTCACATAATCTGAACAGCAGCAAGGATTGTGCTGGGAGAACTAATCCCCCTAACAACCACATATATGAAGAATAAATATTATTAGTGACAACAATACCAAAATCTTTGACCATAAGGAGGACTTTGGGGTTGTGCAGGGAGCCGCGGCAGCAAAAAAGGGATTAACGTGATTGAACAACTTTGGAAGTGGAAGGTTATAATGGCTGTGCTGTACACTCAATATGATTGGACATTGCTAGTCAGCTGATAACCACAGAGCTGGTGAATGACTTTGTTATTGTGAGGCATGAGTGAAACAACGGATGCCAATCAGCTAATGCTGAGTGCGACTTAGGTGGCTGGTCTATAATGTAGTAGTTGTCAAAAAATAGACTTCGTTAATGATGGAGGTAGAAGTGTAGGAAACTCAAGCACTCATTAACAGAATCAGCCTTAATGCTCCGTGTTGAATTGCTTTTGGAAGTGGCATTATTTTTACGATAACAATATCTGTGTTTCATCACAATGACAACGTCTCAGTTCCCGCTTGTTACATTCTTGTTACATGCTTGTTACATGTAATCAACTTCCAAAATAAACTTCCAAAATAAACTTCCAAAATAAACTTCCAAAATCAACTTCAGTCTTCGCAGAAAATACACAGTTCCTGCTTGTAACATACATACACTGCTTTTCAAAATAAACTTCCAAAATACAGTACCAGTCAAACGTTTGGACACACCTTCTCATTCAACTACTTTGAAGAATCTAAAATATAAAACATATTCTGGTTTGTTGAGCATTTGTTTGTTTACCACATAATTCCATATGTGTTCCTTCATAGCTTGGATGTCTTCAATATTAATCTACAATATAGAAAAAAAATAAAAAAAATAAAGAAAAACCATTGAATGAGAAAGTGTGTCCAAACTTTTGACTGGTACTGTAGGTGTACTTAGTATTTTAAGTTGCAAAACAGAAGTTCAGTAAAATAACTCAACGCTGACTTGCTTTCACACAATTTATTCAAAGATTCAGCGACAAAATTACGTGGCAAAATGCATACCTAAAATGTAGCTTAACATTTGATTTTAAAGAGAAGACGTGTTTTTGAATACTTCATTTTATTGTTGAGCAGGTGTGAAATAGGTTAATAAAAAAAAATGACAAGAGATGAAGAATCCCCCCCTATGTGTTTCAGGCCTCGACGGGGGTTCGTTAAAGGGCATACGGAATGTGAGCCTGGCATTTATCCACAGGGCCAGCGGCCCCGCTAGATATACAGGAAGAGTCCGTAGATCAGAGAGAGAGCACGGCGCAGCGTCAAACAGACTTTAAAGATGGTGTTGACTTTTCTCACACCACACATGCCAGTGCAGTGGGGGGGCACACACACACACACACACACACACACACACACACACACACACACACACACACACACACACACACACACACACACACACACACACACACACCACACACACACACACAAATGCCTGCACACAGTCAAAAAAAAAAAAATTATTGGAGGAGAAGCTACACACAAACACACTCACACACAACACACACACTCACACACACACACACACACACACACACACACACACACACACACACACACACACACACACACACACACACACACACACACACACACACACACACAAAGGTGCCCACAGGCATAGACTCATCAGCAAAGCACATAGTCACCCATACGCATACAGATATACATGACAGCAGAGTAAGCTGGTAAAAGGTGAATCACACACACCACACACAAACACACACACACACACACACACGGTACTTTCACCTGTGTGCCAACAGTTGTCTGATCAGAGCTGTTTTGATGCTTGCCGGCGATGGAATGTGCTCTCCGTGCATGCATGCATGCTCCAGCGGAAAGCCCACAATCAAACAGAGGAACGTCTCAAAGCCCACAGGCTGGAAGAAAGAGAGTGCTGACAGTGACAGAAACACACCCAGATGGTAGCTTCAGTCTACCGTGGGATCACATGTACAGAATTAGATCTGGAAGTAGCTGGCGGGAACAAGAAACGATGTCACCATTGCCGATAACAAGACATGTGTGTGTTGGTATAATTTTTGCACATAAGTTCCGTATCCTCTAGTGTTCCTCTGCATAGAAATACAAGGGTCTCCTTGGTTATTTAGACCAGGGATACTCTCCTTTTGCAACATTAATAATATTTATTGGATAGAATGAATAAATATTAAAAGCCAGCGACTGCAGCCCTGCTCAGGTACACAGGGGCATTTCTAATTTTTGAACACATTCAGGGCTTAGCCTGGACCTCTGTCAGTGATTTATAAAATATATTTTGTTTTTGTCTATTGTTCTTTATCCAGATGAAAATTTCCAGTATCATGTGCCTTCACTGCTGTAGCAATAGCTATGGAGTAGAATGCAGAAGGGACAATCAGTTGTAGAAAAGGATTTGAAAGAATTACTGATTCAAACAGCGGACTGTGTCATCAGGTGTCTGCAAAGCGTTAACTCACCATCGAGCTGCAGCTTGGTGATTAGATGGTTCAGAAAGAAATGCTCTTTGGGAGTCATAGTTTGCTTCTATCACATACACAGGCAGGCAGTTCTCAAAAGGGTTCGTAAGTATAGTTCCAAAAAAGAAATGCGCTCTAATTAGTAGATATCCCACAAAGTCAAACAGTATAATCCACATAACCATGAAGCAGGTTAGAAACAATGAGCTGAAAGACACAAAAATGCTCGGTAGCATTGAAGAGAGCTGTTTGAGTCGGGTAATAATTATAACATGTTGCTTTGTAGCTTAAAAGAAACAGATATTTTCTCTATATAATTGGTCTTTTCTATTCTTGAGCACGTTGTAGCTGTTTTGGGACCCTACCTTCAGTACAGGATGTCTTGAGTCATTGCTGTTTTTAAGTTGCCAACATGCTGGTGCTTAGTGTTAGTTTATTGTGGATATTTCAAAAGATGCTTTGTTATTTGCAAAACACTTATTTTTTAGCACTGCACCTCACAAAATGACCCGTCAATCAAATTGTGTTGAATGGTGGAATTGTATTTTTTGCTCCAGAGGGGGCATAATTACGAAAAAATACAGTATTATTGATTTGTGCACATCAATTCATAATGTCAAAACACAATGTGCAATTAACATCAAGTAATTACCAAAACATGTAAAAAGAAAAAAATCTGTATTTAATTATTTATAATTTCAAAAATGTTTTTAATTTAAAACTTTTTCAAAATGTTATTCTGTTTTATTCTTAATATTTTCTTAAGAAGATATAGATTTTTATGATTTGAAGGTACTTTTTCAGCATTTCTAGACAGAACCATAGACAAAAGGCTCCTGTGATAGAACAAATGAAGCAGACCTTGTGTTGCAGTCACACAAGATGAATGATATTGCCACTTTGACCATGTGTGGTTCCCCACCCAGGGCCCACTCCTGATCTGTGGGCCAATGCCATCACTTATCTCTCCCCTCAGATCACTGACGTGGAGGGAGAGAATCCCTGGTGGTGGTGGTGGTGTTCAAAACTCCTACTGATACACACACACCTGCAGCCACACATGGACACTCTCTCACTCCCTCTTTGTTTAGCTCTCTCACACACACACACACACACACACACACACACACACACACACACACACACACACACACACACACACACACACACACACACACACACACACACACACACACACAAACTGAAGGGACAGGTAAAACATACAGTAGAAAACTATAATTACCACCTTGTGGTGTTATGCCTCTACCAATCACATCAAAGTATCACTTTACATCTATGTCTGTCCAAAATGTCATCTCCTCATCATTTTTTTTCTATTAGACATGTGTGTGAAGTTGTCATAATTAGTATATACATTTTGATTTATGCCCAAAAATGTGTTTTGCAAGCTCACAGTGACCTTTGACCTTATATTCAAATCAGTTCCTCATTTGCTGCGTCACAAATTTCTCACTACTCACTTTTTTTTTAGTGGTGCTGTACGGATGTATAGTAAGAATCATTACACCCTATATAGTGGACTCAAAAGATCCCACAATGCATTGTGAAAAGTAGCGTACAACGACGGTCGCTAACCGTTCTAGGGGCAGAGTTGTTGCGTGAAAAAAGTAATTTTAATGTGAGCAGAGCGTCACAACACAAACGGCCACAAAGTACTTATATAAAAAATATGCTTATTGACCCCACATTGGCAACGGCAGCGCGAGTGCATACCGTTAGTCCTTCCCATTCCCTTTCACAATAAAAGCCACAGACTAATTACCTGCACCGCATTGCTAACAGAAGGCGAATTAAATTCACACAATCACGCATTTCGTAGCTAAGAATATGTATTATGTAGCAGAAAAAGACATTTCAATATTTATTATGGATGTTCCACCAGCCAACGTTTCCATTTGGCGACAGCAGTGAAGTAATTAACGGCTCAGAGAAAATTATTTGAGTAGTGTCCTAATATGTTTTATTGTTATTTTGCAGATGAGCTCATTATGTAGTCCTCTATATTGAACTCCCCCGATAGTGAGGAGGGAGTGGTGAATGAGTGAGTGATTTCGGCACAGCCATTGAGTCCAGGTGGACGTTTGTGCCAAATTTAAAAGGAGTTCCTGAGTTATCCCCTAGGAGAATGGAACAGACCAACTCAGGCCCAGAAGTGGCCAAATGGTTGAATAACATTTTCTTGGTCCAATCACATGATGTCATCGGGCCAAAAAAGACTTTTCCCCATGGACTTACACTGAAAAAGAGAAATCTGTGACTGTCGCTGGTGTGAAGGCATTACGATAACAGCCAGATAGACAGACAGTTGCATGTGTCAGGCACAGATGTTCAACTGATTTTCAGGTACAATCAGAACAGATGTGTGTGCTGTTAATGCTCTCCTTCAAGGCAAAAAAACACCCCAGACATCATGACAAACATTGATCTGCACACAATTCACATTATGACCACCTCCTTCTCACACACACACACACACACACACACACACACACACACACACACACACACACACACACACACACACACACACACACGCATACACACAGAGGCACATAAATGTATGAATTTTGACATTTGTTTCTGTATGGATGAACATCAGCTTACTCACTTACAAGGGCCCTGTTTACATGTTGGTACATACTGATGCACTTGAACTTCATTATACAGGAGGCTTTGGTTGATAACAGAGCTATCGTTCCTGTCCATTGATCTTTAAAGGGCCTGTGCATTCAGAATACAAATTCTCTTGTACTGATGGGAAAGGTTGTTAAAGGACATCGCTGGCAAGTTTGTTGTCGGAGAGCTGCTAAGTCTCCAGGTTCATAGAAATCGCATTCTTAAAGGCCGGGTTTACACACATTTAAGAAAACATATTTTCTGTTCTGGTACAAGAATTGATCCTGAGATGTGTATGAAGTGTTTTGGTTGCATAAGTGCACTCTGGATAGTAGATCTACTGTGCTGAGCCTCACTGGTGTCTTTAAAGTAGCTTCTTTTTTTTTTGAGCACAAGCCAGTAATATTTCAACAAAAAAGTAGGGCATTTCTTTACTGCATGGATGTGCTACCTTTCAGTATATATCACAGAAATGAATCAGAAATGAATCAGAAATGAATCAGAAATGAATCAGAAATGAATCAGAAATGAATCAGAAATGAATCAGAAATGCTGCAATATGCTTCAATAGGCTTTATTGTGGTGTGCCAGTTTTAATGCAGTAACTCAGTTTTAATGCAGTAACTCTAAGTGCACGGAATGAAATACAGTATTTCCAGTAATGCAATACAAAACGTATTGGACACATTCACATACTTGTGAAGGAAACATACTTGCAGGCCTACTTTTTGAGTATTTTTTACAAATCTATCATTTTTACTTTTCAGCTACTTTAGTACTATTTATCTCAACTACACATTTCATTTTTAAACTGTTACATTGTAAAAGTCAGGTAAATAAGTCCTGATAAACTGTGAGAGAATGGAACTAAAGAAAGTTACAAACCAGCAACTGAAGCAGATAAGAAGCAGCAGGAGGCAGAGCTCCAGAGAGGAGACACTCTGCACTCTGGAGATGATATGTTATAAATGTTTGTGTTGTGTGCCGAGCGTAGCACCTCAAGCTCAGTCTCATTAAGGATCACATATGGGGTGTGGTTATAATTACCATTATTTAACCTCACCATAGAAACACAAAAATGTTTGTCTGTGACTGGTTTAATGCACCACCCAGCGAGCAAACTAACTGACACACTCATTTTTGTAACCTGTACAGGAGGGGCAAGAGGGGTCTGGCTAACATGCTAAATTTGAATTTGATGAGCGCAGTGGGACCAGAGAGGCTGAATGGACTGGTTATACTGGGACAGAAAAGAAGACTGGACTGTTTTCTGAACCAGGATCAGATTGTGGAGGACTTTGCTGTGCCGTTCTGACAGGTGAGTACAACAACAACACTGCTGAACTCTGCTTGTTGTGTGTGCGCCCAGTGTCTGCTTTGGTGATGTTTTATGCTGCTGTTGATTCTAAATAAATGAATAAGTTCCCAGTGACATTGTGTTAATGGCTCGTTTTCTTTACTGTCTGAGTTATGGTTCTTTTCTGGTTGATTCTAGTGAGGCTTGACTGAGGAAGGCAGTTGTATATTTAAATAATTGATAATCAGCTGTATACACAGGCTGAAGAGTGCCTGACTGTTGGTTTCTGGGTCTGACTGCAGATGTTGCTCCACTTGAGTATAAGTTGACATTGAGTAATCCATTTTGTAGCCTACTCTTCAATTTAACAGTAAATGTAAAGCAGTATTGTTTAGTAAGTTGTTCTTAAATACAATTTTACACAATTATTTTACTTTAACTTGAGTGAAATGTATTTAAAGTTACTGGACTTTTCACCTCTGCTAAATTCACAGATCAAACGAACAGCACATGACAAGAATATATTCAGTAATGCATACATTTTATTGAAAGATGAAAAAATTGTTTTAAATCCTCACCATTAGTGTGTCTCCTTGTATTTGCCTTTGGCGGCTATTGTTGCCTCTTTGTCTTTCCCATTGCCTTGCTTGTACTTACAAAGCAAACTGAAAAAACTTCACAGGTAACATGAAGTCCTACGATTAGCAATCGCTTTTTGACTGGCATTTAATTAAGTTCTGACACTAGTTTCATAATGAAACAATTAGTGGCTTCTGTTCTCTTTACGGCTGATGTTTTATGTTGTAGTGTTTTAGATGCGTGCGTGTGTGGAGGATGACTTTGTGCTGCTTGACCCAAGATGTACTCCAGTTACTTCTTTTTTTAAGGCAAATACACAGCAAAATATATTACCACACACAAAAGTACACAATATTCATTCATATGCAGGAGCACAAATGTGCTCACGCAGAGAGCAGGCCAGACCGCAGGCTGCAGGGTTCTGCCAAATGATGGGGTCCTGAGAGGCGGCGGCTGTGACCTTGGCTGCCCTTGTGTGTGCCTGACTCCAGCTGGGCGTCCATTAGAGGGCTCTACAACAGACGCTGGCCTCTGCTGAGAGCCAAGGGTCGGATGCTAGAAACACACACATTTGCACATGTAACACACCAACGCACACACGTACGCTGTGACGCACAAAGTAGCATTAGCACACACGCACAGTTAGGTATAGACAACCCTAGTGCATCTCTAAGCATGTGTTCGTGAGGGCATTTAATAATCGTGCTCCGATGAAATGTTCATCCTGTGGGTAAACAAACACACACGCACACACACAGCGCCAGCACATGTGTGTGTATTTACCAGTGCGTGTATGATGGAGAGTGACAACATGCGAGGAAACGAGGGGTGTGACCAGTGAATTGGAACCTAAGCTTAAATGCTCAAATTGAACAGGTGTTGGGACGGGATATAAATATGACAGGGAATTTCACACAAAAAAAAGAGTGCAAATTTGCAAGATACTCAGCTGATGACTGCTGAATAATGTCAGATAAACTTTGCATGTTTCATTTGTTTCCACACAGATTGAGCGCTGTGGATTTTGGCCCCATCACATAGATGGGAAGAATGTTGAAATGAGATATTTTAATGGCCAGTAGGAACAGGAAGAAATATAACACCAATCAACACCTGTATCAGTGGTCCTATAGATACCCGACAATTGTTTTAAGGCCGTCATGAAATCAAGTGCGACTTCATATGAGGCCAAATATATAGTATTGTGTACTGAATGTTTAATGAATGCATTTCTCAAACCAGTTACCAGAAGCAACATGCTCCCCACAACAAAACTACTTTTGCAACAGTCACACCAGAAGGTGGCACAGTGAAATTCTTTCATGAATTCTTACAAATTGTTATGCTGAAGGGCTCGAGACACAGCTTCTTCCTATTCCTTTTATACCTAATACTCAACGCTATGAAGGTTCCAAAATGATTCTGTTTTAAATGTTGATGGGGCCGCATCCATTGGCCATGTTTAGTGAAAGAGCATATCTATAGCCTTCATACGGCTCTCAACATGACAACAGCTAAGCTGGCGGCTTGCAGCTAACAGTGCTTACAGTGCAAATAACTGCATCGGTGTTAACCTGAGGCGGAACCAGAGGATGAGCGCTTCACTTTCAACGTCAAACTAGCATTATGTGCAACCTATCCCAAAGTTAGCATTTAGCTTAAAGCACCACTGTGCTCACAGCCTCACAGAGCTGCTGGCATGGCTGTAGTCTTATGTGTGCCACTTGTGTTCATGCACGTCTCGAAAAGCAGCTATTTTATCATAATTGCCTCTTGGATTGACACATCCAAACAACATTGAGCACTTCTGTCTGGCACGCCAGGTGTGTGCTATGGGAACTTGTGACATGAGGCAATGTGGCATGGCTGTTTTTTTTATTGATATCCATGCCCCCTGGCACTTCTTGCCATCATAGATAAACAGACATAGACAGACATAGATAAGACAAATTTGACTTCTGAACACTGAGCAAGCTTTGTACACTTATATTATATTACCTCAGAAACAATAATAAAAGGTAGTCAGCCAGAAGCTAAGCTTTAAGACGGTAACAATGGTTTTCAGGCAGCTCCTGCTGGCTGGCCTTAACCTTCCTCCTGACAAAGAGAGGAAGGCTAATTTTACCCTGTCTGCTGTCTGCAGTGGAGCCACTGAGCCACAACACTGGTATGCTGCAGACACCACCTCACAGCATGCCATCTCTCTCTCTCACTCCCTCTCTCCATCTCTCTTTGTAAGCCGGTCAACTCCAGCACCACAACCATCATTAAAGCGTTCTGGCTGATCACACCCTTTAATTGGACCATACAAGCGGCCCGGGCAAAATGGCGCCTTGTTAGCTCAGCTGCAGAGCAGAGCGAGTGCACAAACAAACAAGCAAATAAATGAGGATATAAACAAACCCCACGGAGGCTTCACTTTGGAATTTGGAAACCTGGTGAAGACGCAAAGACGGGGCTGACCTGCAAACACGGGGACTTTTAAGGAGACAAGTCGCCTCATATTGTAAAAGGATCAGGGGCTTTCCTATCTGCTGCTTTTACTTTGAATTATATTCTCTTTGGTTTTGTGGAACCAGTTTATATTTCACCAACTAAAAAGTAAAGAACCCCTAATAAATGTAACACAGTTGCCATTTGGTAGCCATTTAGAGTCAAATGAATACCAAGCATTCATAAGTGCCATGGGTGGCCCCTCTAATGTTGTGCTTTACCCATTTAATTGTATGGGATATTTTCTTATTTAGAGCATTTAATATTGGAATAGCTGTTTATATTTTACCATCTACATAATATTCACACACCTTTCTCCATAGCTGGCACAAAGCTTCCAGGAAATATTGAACAACAGTTTGCTCTCCTCCTCCTCCTCCTCCTCTCTGCATTGTAATATTTTTCATTTAACGCTGAGGGGACTTGGAGAATTCAGCGGGTCGTTTCTCTTTCACGCTTTGCTGAAGAAAAAGTGAGGACCATCTGACGGTATTTGCTGCAAGTCACCTTGGCGCTGCTTTAACGCTAACGCGGTTGCAGATAATTCAAGGTTGTTAATGCCGCACAGTCACCACGAAATGTAGCTCCTTTTGCTTTTAGAAACTTAAAGCAACTATGAGAAACTTTAATTTTGTGTTGGTTTAGTTTTTTTGTTGACGAAAGCAGAAGTGTGTTGTTGGCATCCTGTTTCCTAAGGCTTTATCTCTCTATAACCATAACCAAGTACTTTAATTTAAATTATTCACAATTTGTACCTGGCCCTCAGCACAATGATTTACACCTAAACCTAACTTACTGTAATTAGAAAATCAGTTCAGAAAACATTCAAAATTGTATTTTTTCTCACACAGTATGGGTCGTTTTCCTTAAAGGCAGAGACATACACACAATTTAGTCATCTAAGGGGTTGATGGGTAGGCCGTCTTGCCAAGACACTGCAAAATAAGTTGGACAGACATTTTAAGGACATTTTGCGTGTCATAGTATCACATTTTAGGCCATATTACCTTTCATTGTCACAGTCATGGTTGGGCTTAAAATAAAGATGTGAACTTAGTCAGACTCAAACAATGTAACATCAATACGGAAAACACGCCACAAACATCGCTAACGTAACTAAAGTACCACACCGGTCTCGGTTGGAAGTCACTTGCTCTGAACTTAGCCTAGTCACTCAAATGCAATTACACTGTAGTCAGTAAAATGACATGAAAAAGGACGAATGTTATTGCATTCTAAATAACTTACAAATTGTTGTGTAATTTATGCGCCAATTGGTGAGGCCGTCAAAAATAACCTTCATTGATGTCATTTTGCCAAACTAAGGAAAAAGGTAATTTACACAAAAAAACTGATGGGTGGATATCTTTGCGATAAAGATATTTGGACATTCATTTGGCTGTGTCATTTATACTTGTCCATACAACTTTGGACGACCTTTTTTTCCTGGGTTGAATGAGTTGAATCAACCAACCAACTAGGCTTGAAACGCAGATCATACAGGGCCATTGCCAGCCTGCGTTAGAGATGTTTACACTTACCTTGAGATAAACATACTCCAGCTTAATGATATTGGATATTGTCTGTTTCTGGTTATATTAGCTTGAGAGTGGACCACAAAAATGATGTAGTCCATTACACATCCAGCAAAGATCAGCCTGGACTTCAATTCTACCTCGCTGAAGTTTGAAATTTTGGTCCAGCGAGAAAACACATGGCGTTGCCACAGGAGGACAGAGGTCGGGTGGCACAACACGAGACTTCATCCCTAGACAAATGAGTGCAGCTTTCATAAATGAGACGTTGTTAAGTCTATTTAAAGATGTATAACTATTTTCAACACAGTCGATTGTCCTCAACAACTAGTGAAAAAAAGCTCGAGCTGAAAATGACAGTAATCAACCATGAAGCACACTCGGTAGTTAAGCGGTTTGTTGTTTGGTTGGGACAGGTTGCGTTCAGGGCTTCACTGTAGTGCTCTCTATGTTACGCACTAAACAGGACACCTTATTGAGGACAAAGAGAGAGAGGAGAGGAGGGGAGCGATCCCTCCCTCCCTCCCTCTGACTCTCTGACCTTCTCAAAATGGGTAGAGCAAGAGAGAGCAAGCAGAGGGAGGAGTAGAGCGAGGGAGAGGCCATTTATCTAGCTAATCTCCCCCTCCACAACCACCACCTACTCCACCACCACCACCACCACCACAACCAGCACCCAAGTGGGGCAGTGAAGCTGAAGGTGAGAGTGTATCGACCTTACCGCCAACGCTACAGCTTCAAATCCAACCTGACGAGTGTCAGCATTCTCCACCCTGTGTAGACCTAGAATTCACACTCATACAAGCATGCATTAATAACACAATAGCAGATTAACCCTGAGATTTAAGCACACACACACGCACACACACACACACACACACACACACACACACACACACACACACACACACACACACACACACACACACACACACACACACACACACACACACACACACACACACACACACACCACAACATCCATCACAGACACCCTAGGTTCTGCTGATCCTCCTCCCCACAGCCAAATGTGTGTGTGTGTGTGTGTGTGTGTGTGTGTGTGTGTGTGTGTGTGTGTGTGTGTGTGTGTGTGTGTGTGTGTGTGCCAATGTGTGCCAATGTGTGTCAAAGTGTGCGTGTGTGTGTCGGTATGTGTGTGTATGTGTGTGTGTTCACACAGAGCTGCACAGAGCAGACATGGCTGGCCGATCACACTGCGCCGGGGCCTCCCAGATGAACTGTCATCACCAATTAGCATACACACTAACAACTGACAGCCCATAATGTAGACGCAGTGTCGTGGCAGAGAAGACTCTACCGGATCATACGGCTAGTTTTTAATCTACAGAAAAGCCTCCACACATTAATAATAGTAAAATGTCAAGTACTGACCTTGCTGTACATACACTTTATTTAAATATTTATTCTAATTTTTTTTACCCCATTACATTGATACATATGATAGCTACAGTTATCACATCGCAAATTAAGGATCCATCAACAAATTGAATATCAGCCTATAGGTTAAACCCAGTATATATTAGTAGTAGTATAGTTAGTATAGTTGTAATGTACTCCATTCCATTCAGCTGCAGCATCAACATGCTGCTTATATGTGACTGATTTATTCATAATAATCCAATTTAATCAAATCCTTTTACAAAACTCATTTTTTTGAATGTTAGAATGTTGACACTTTAACTTGTAATGGAGGATTTTCAAATTGCTGTATTGCTACTTTTTAGCCACGCATGGATCTACAGATGACACTACTTCCTCCTTTGCTCCCAATGGACAAGTCTTAATAAGCTTCTAAATGGTATTTATCACTTGAACATTTACAGATGTTGTCATGAGGCTCATCACAACCCTCATCAAAACACAAATCAGGGAAATATGTTTAGAAGCAATGCTGTTAATGAAAGCAGTACTGATCTGTTCTGGAGGCCTCTGCTTGAACAACATGTCACCTTATATCATACCTCATTTAATTTCGCCATACCATAAATAGAGCTCTACCATCATCCAGGCTGCTACAAAACAAGGTGAAAGAGGAGCAAATAAGCTGTAAGAATAATCGGCGTAACACATCAACCCCCGCCTGCCATCAGCTGCAGCGCTCTCTGCACCAGAGCTATCAAACTGTGCAGCTTGCTTAATTAGCAAATAGTTAAGTGTTACAATCCGCCTTGAGTGTCCCTCGCCACAAGCTCACATCTTTCCCATTTTGACGCTTGGACGTGGCCCAAACGCACCGATGTGGAAAATATTAACAATACTGCGGCCTGGACTCGAATGTGGAACCCCTCACACTGATGAGTGTGTGGGGGGGGGACTTGCAATGCAGTGTGTGAGGAGTGATGGGGGGGTGTTAGAGGGCTTTAGGCCATTGGTGCTGGATAAGACTCCATCCGCAATGCAATGTATAAATAGCTCTGCCCTGGTTTGGTAGCTGGCACCCTCTAAAAATCACACACACACATCCCATAACCCTGATCCAGCTGCCACCGTGCAGCCTTTCTGTGTGTGGTTTGGCTGCCCTTCAAGAATTGTGTGTGATGCTGTCTCTATCTGACCCTCTGCTGGTGTGTGTGTGTGTATGTGTGTGTGGGAGTGTGTGTCCGCTTTAATACCCTGTTTGGCTCTCTCTGCAAACAGATGGAAAAAAAAATTGGTTAACTGCTGTAAATTACGAGTATACGCGTGTTTACACCTGTGTTTCTGCAGCGATGGGCTCGTAAACACACACACACACACACGTAAACACACACACACACACACACACACACACACACACACACACACACACACACACACACACACACACACACACACACACACAAACACACACACAGGTATGCCTCCACAAAACACACCTACGTACACATGTGCAAATGTCAATTAATACAAACAAGTTTCCCCACCATTCTGTTGCAAACAAATTCATACTCATAATTTTTTTTTTTCCCTTCCACATTCAAACTTTTCCATCTCTCCTTGGGAGGGGATTTGAAATTCTCCAAAATCTCCACTAATCCCTGACAGGTTTTCTGTTTCCTCCTGCGTCACAGCCATATTGTCCTAATCTTAAAGCCTCTCACTGGACTGCCGAATCAAATGGTGTGAGATCACTTCAGAGTGTTGTGAGATCGCTCCAGAGTGTTAGGAGCGGCTGCCAAAGTTACTGTGCAGCTGTGGAGAGTACAGACTGGACCAAGTTATAACCTCCACCTCACAGAATGGGTTTGACTGAAGTTGCTTCTTTTTTTTTTTTTTTTTTTTAACTTTTTTTAATATAAAAACATTTGTGATTAATTGTGCCATTTTTCGGGTAGGATCATGGGTTTGTATGTGCATCGATAATCTATCCATAATATCTATTTATCTATCCATCTATCATCTATCCATCTCTGTATGTATCTAGATCTTTATCCATCTATCTCTATGTTCCTTTATCTTTATCCATCTATCTCTATGTTCCTTTATCTTTATCCATCTATCTCTATGTTCTTTTATCTTTATCCATCTATCTCTATGTTCCTTTATCTTTATCTTTATATATCTATATCTATCTATGTCCTTCTATCTGTATCTACCTATAACAATCAATCCCCATCTATCCATCCATCCATCAATCCATTATCTTTAACCACTTATCCTGGTAAGGGTCATGGAACCAATCCCAGCTGACATTGGTTCAAGGCAGGATACACCCTGGACGGATCACCAGACTATCTCAGGGCCCCATCCATCTATATTTACCTATATCTATCTATCTCCATCCATCTATATTTACCTATATCTATCTATCTCCATCCATCTATATTTACCTATATCTATCTATCTCCATCTATCTATATTTACCTATATCTATCTATCTATCTCCATCCATCTATATTTACCTATATCTATCTATCTATCTCTATCATCTATCTATCTATCTATCTAATCTCCATATCTATCTATCTCCATCCATCTATATTTACCTATATCTATCTATCTATCTATCTATCTATCTATCTATCTATCTATCTATCTATCTCTATCTATCTATCTAGATCTATATAATCTCCATCCATCTATATCAATTTATATCATCTATCTATCTATCTATCTATCTATATATATCTATCTATCTATCTATCTATTCATCTATCTATCTATCTATCTATCTATAAGTCTATCTATCTATCTATCTATCTATCTATCTATCTATCTATCTATCTATCTATCTATCTATCTATCTATCTATCTATCTATCTATCTATCTATCTATCTATCTCATTATCTCTATCTATCTATCTATCTATCTATCTATCTATCTATCTATCTATCTATCTATCTATCTATCTATCTATCTATCTATCTCAATATCTCTATCTATCTATCTATCTATCTATCTATCTATCTATCTATCTATCTATCTATCTATCTATCTATCTATCTATCTATCTATCTATCTATCTATCTATCTATCTATCTATCTATCTATCTATCTATCTATCTATCTATCTATCTATCTATCTATCTCATTATCTCTATCTATCTATCTATCTATCTATCTATCTATCTATCTATCTATCTATCTATCTATCTATCTATCTATCTATCTATCTATCTATCTATCTATCTATCTATCTATCTATCTATCTATCTATCTATCTATCTATCTATCTATCTATCTATCTATCTATCTATCTATCTATCTATCTATCTATCTATCTATCTATCTATCTATCTATCTATCTATCTATCTATCTGTCCGGCTCTTCCTCACTCCCTTCATGCAACCCTCTGCACCCTCAGACTCATTCTTCCTATTTATAAATACTGAAGATATTCTATATACACACACACACACACACACACACACATCTATCTATCTACTACACACACACTATCTATCATCACTATCATCTATCTACACACATCTATCACTATCTATCTACATCTATCACACACACATTCTATCTATCACACATCTATCATCTATCTACACATCTATCTACTATCACACATATTCCTGGTTAGCGCTCTCGGACCCCAGTCAGGATTAAGTGCCAAGTGTGGTTTTGTGTGTGTGTGTCAGGATTAAGTGTGTGTGTGTGTGTGTGTGTGTGTGTGTGTGTGTGTGTGTGTGTGTGTGTGTGTGTGTGTGTGTGTGTGACTGACTCGTCTGTCCCTGTAGCCGTCTGGCACCCCTTCCAATGACATGACCACTACTGTTGCCAAGATACTGGCTCTTGACTGTGTGTGTTTGTGTGTGCTAAGATGCTTACATCTTTTTCCACATTCACATACAGCTTTTTTCCATTCTAGTTGTATATGTTTGAACTATCAACTTGCTGTTAACCAATAATGTACACTCACACAGTCAAACACAGTGCCTTAATGCTGCTTAGGGAATCGTTTTGAATTCCTATGGTGAGTGGTATAGTGAGTCATGGTAAGTGGGGGTGGTCCATTTAGTCCAATGGTCCTCGCCCAGAAAAAAGGGATGTTTTTTTTTTTTGCTGTTTAGACTGCTAATCCAGGAAATAAATTATTCACACAAGTCAAAAGAGATGCAAAAAGCTACCTGACCTGTGGGGGAGCAGTTCACTGTGCACAGAGACAATGAGCTAGAGCTCACTGCATGCATAATATCATAGGAGTATACTGGATATATTACAGGAGTTTATTTCAACTTTATCATGGAATTAACAAAACAAAACAGTTTTAACTGAGACCCTTAAAGGGGCTCCCAACCAATTCTACACACCAAAGTCTATTCAATGGTGGGTACTTACCAGGTTATTATATGCCTTTCATGAAAGATGATATTGAGTTGCATTATTGGAAGTATAGTATCCATTGTATTTTGTTTCTTGACCCATACCACAGCTGCTTTAAATCTTTTTTTAAATCTTTCTCTCCTAGGGTTAGGGTAAGGGTTAAGGGTAAGTTTAATCAGGGAGTCAGTGTCAGCCTCACACTGTCTACCTGCACCATGTCTGAACAAGCCATGAACAGCAACACACTCTACATCATCATAAGAGGAGGCAGAGCAGCTGCTGGCTTCTCATCAGACCACAGTTACCACACAGCGTTATACTTTTAGTTTTAAAATCTAGATAATATAAGATAATATAATAAAATGAAAAAATTATAAAACTATAGCTGGTCACATGAACATCTCTAGTAGACACCTTCTGAAACACATAAACACACATCACCAATGGTCATTTTCAAAATATGTAACAAGATTTTGATCTTACTTCCCTCACTTTTACAGATATGTCACTCTTATGATACTGTATATGTATCAGTAGCAGATTGCTTGTGAGGTAAACAAAGAAAACATGGACTGATACTGGAGAAAATTGGCAGTTTATTAGAAAAAACAGTGTTGTGTTAGTTAAACCCCTCATTTAACGATAATTTATAAGCAGTATAAACATTTAATAAATGGTCTAATGTAGTAACACGCCGCTTTAAGTACCTTCTTTAAGTTTTCATTAATGTACAGTATATGTTGAGAAATAAAAATCTGATCAAGTAAAGTGTTACCAAAAATAATGGAGGAGACTCAAAGCCCCGCCCCCACTGCTGCTGCGGTGCCATCACTTGTTTATTCAAAGTTAATTCATATTGAACATGTCGCCTATCTAATTGGACCAATTTCAACACTGCACATCCTGGGGTCCTTAACGGTTGTACAGATATGAGAAGGACACATCCACATACAGAGGTTTCATGATTTGCTTGCCGTTAACCTCATACGACCTGCTGCCCATGAAGGAGCACTGGGAAAATGATGAAATTTCCCCCCTAGAGTTGATCTTCACATGGGCTAGAAGTGTGACCTGCAGCAGGGCTTTCTGTGGAGCTCAGCGAGCAGGACCTAGGGCTGAATCCCTCTTTGAAACCTGATGGTTGAGGGTAAAATGGAGGAGCACCAAGAGACAGCTGACAAGACTGACAGTGTGGGGTTTACTGTATGTAAGTAAAAAAAAAGGCATGCTCAGGAAAAGTAGCTTGTCTTCATAACACAACTTTTGCAAAGTTTCATATGTGGACTCACACAAACACACAAACGGCCTACTCACAAAAAGATATACTTCCTGAAACACAAAAAGTCAAAAATGAATTTAAACAGTATAAAAACCTAGAGATTACCACCACCACCCACTTGTATGCACACATACACAACTCAGTTCTAACTACAACATTTATTTTACAAAAATGATAGTGCTGGAGGTGGCATCCCACACAAACACATTTGATTTTAATGCATACAGTCAAACCTTCATCTCCCACCACACACATTGCATTTGGCAACCCTACATCAAACTTCCATAAATTTGACAACATTATATCTTAGAGGCGCATGCGAGTGCATTCTGCGCATGTGAGTGGCTTCTCCCTGATGTGTGCATAGGCGAGCCCCCGATGTTCAAACTGAAAAATCAATGCTAACACTTTGTTTGTCTGCCATTTCTATCTTTTAAAGCATTTTATAAACTTTTTTTTTAAAAAGTGCTAAATAAAAAAAGTCCAAATCATTAGTAATATTATGTACGTGATGCACAATACACATGCATAGATATCATGCAGGGATGATTGTAGCTGTTTTTTCAATCTTCCCAATAATTCCAGACAATGATGGCCAAGAACTATTGGCAGTGATGTTGCAGTGCTGACTGCTCAAACCACAGACTGTATATAAGAAGTGGATTTATTCATCCTGACGTCAAACATTGGTATGTGGAAGACCGATTTGAAGCATTCAGATTGGGATATTTGCCGCCACCATATTTTTTTTTTTTGGAGCCGGAGGTGACCATATTTGGACAAGAGGGTGAGGCAGGATGAAGACCCAAGAGGCAAGTTACCGTTAGCATAGCATATGCTAAGATATCAGCTAATGCTGGCTTAGCTAGCTTGGTTAGCAAGTTGCATCCGCAATTCACGTTAACTGGGATAAAAATTGGTATGCTAATTTGTTGATTCCATCCATGGCTTTAACCAAATCTTTATGGAAGACAACACAAGGATGAACAGCAGAATAACTGTACCATCTACCAAACCAAAAATTGTAAAGTTTACAGTTAACAGACCTACTTATCATAAGTCAAGACGTACTTTATTGTCCCCAAGGGAGACATTTTGCTTGGGCAATAGTGCGGCACACATCTGCTTAAAACAATACATAACCAACAGATATTACAGTGATACACCAGAAAAGAGGTCGAAAAACATGTCAAATGTTATCCATGTCCTGAGAGACAAACAATATAACGTCTACCTGAAGGTAATAGTTGGTACAACTTCCTGGTTCACCTGCCATCTGCATTGATGTCTGAAACTGCCAAAATAAGACCCAACTGTTAATAAACCTGAATTGTCCTTTACATCACATATTTCTTGTGTGTAGGAATTAGTTACTTTTTCATGTATTATTGTAGAGACAATTGTTTGTGAGAAAAGCTATGGCTTTATAACAGAATGAAATGCTTTAGAGAAGTGTTTTCAAAAGGGGGCATCATTTTTGAATACCAACAGCTGTTTCCTTCTTCTCCTTTTGTTTTCTCTACATGCTTAGTCTTCATGTGCTTTGGAAAACAGATGCGCTCACATAATATCCCACCGGAGCAGGCTGGACTGAACTGTAGTCATTTCCTGGGAGAGGATAGTTTTTGCATGCGACGCAAAATCCGCTGTAAGTCAGCGTTGAGCTTCTGGGTCTCGTTGGAAAATCAATAATAAAAGTGAACAAGCAGGGAAGTGTAAATAACAACAATCTTTCCTCTGCTGTGCCATTTACTAAGAAGCAACCAGCTGCGGAATAATGTTAACTCTGACAATGATTTATGTGCCCCTTGTGTGTGTTGGCATGTTCTCCTTTCTGTGTGTGTGTGTGTTTGTTTGTGTGTATTTGTGTTTGTGTTCTGTACATGTGTGTTGGAGGAAACGAGGTGACCTGTGGCGTGTGAACGCGCTTTGACACAGCACGCACACACACACACACACACACACACACACACACACACACACACACACACACAAGGACGAAACACACATGTATGAACACACACATTAAATATATAACACACAAGGAAGGATGTGCATCAACACTCTGGGCACATGTGTATATGAAATACACAGACTGATTATATGCAGCTGCATACATGTACACACACACACACACACACACACACACACACACACACACACACACACACACACACACACACACACGCACACACAGACACACACACACACACACACCCACACACACACAGCAGTATGACTCAGACACTCCCACGTTGACTAGTTGTTTGATCGTCATATACCTTCCATTGACAGATGACTGTGCTGGTTTTATTAACTGCTCTTCTGTATGTGTGTGTGTGTGTGTTCGTGTGTGTGCGTGTGTGTGTGTGTGTTGTGTGTGTGTGTGTGTGTGTGTGTGTGTGTGTATGTTGAGCTGTATATGTCTTAAATGTTTTGCAAAGATTACCAAGTAGTTTCGTTGCGTCTTTTGTTTTTGTTTTGTTTCATCTCACAGCATTAACCATGTGTTTCAAACTTCGACTGTAATCCGGTAGAATATGTGTTTATGTATTTTGTGCAAACCTCCCCTCTTCCCAGCACATTCTCTGCCCCAACTCAACAAATAATCCAAATCAACCTCCTTGTGTGTTCTTGGTATTTGATTAATCTTCATGAAGCCCTTTCTGCCAAATACAACTGTATAACCATGTGCCATGGTCAATGTCACGTAAGTGTCTTTGAACCTCCGGGTTTCATACGTGTACAAATAGTAAAGGAGACATTGTGGTTTAACAAGCCAGCCTTTGGGCTTGAGGCTTTCATTGACCATCAACAGCAGTCTCAGCCTCACTGTGAAGCTGCGGGGTTCAGACACTCTCCAACTGTGAACAAAGCCTGCTGACGTCTGGACTGAGGCTTTCCACAAACCAGCCTGTGAAGAATTGGAGACAGAGACTAAATTGATATAAATCCTCCTATCAAAACCCCAGTAAGACAGAAGGTAAAACAACCAACCCCTTGAATTTCAAATTGTAATTCCTTCAACAAATTTTTTAAAAGTCAGTAACATTTTATTAAATAACACATTACTGCGGACACTGGGCGTAACAAGCAGGGTTCATTTAGTAAATACTAATGAGTTATGTCTTTTTGTCACTGAAGGCAAAATGTGACCGTGATCATTTTGTTCAATTATTTCCAGGTATGAAATCCCAGATTGTCCTTGAATAGTTCTCAATATAGTCAGTGCTCACAATGACATTAGCGCATAACAGTTTGGGCAAAAAAAAAAAAAAGACAAAAACGCTCTCCGATGAAGGATTGCCTATAATATGCGATATATGTGAAATAAATGGCAACAAAAGCTGCAAAAACATACATGTACATGCTGTTTTATACGCGCTAAAACATAAAAAAAGTCACTGGCATGGTCCTTTAATCCCGGGTTGACAATCTCATAGTCCTGGGTTACACACTTTTCCACTGAATAAACAGACCCCACAGTGCACAGTTCAACATATATTGCAGTTCTTTCCCCATTTTTTCCACAGAGCATACCTACTGAAGCAAGAAAAGTCAACACCTATGGTTATATCAAATAAAGTCATTAACGGTCTCAGGTGAATCACAGTTTGTTGCAAGCTTCCCCGCGCTGCAGATCCCCTGATCTGTCCTCTAAGAAATCCCTGCTGCTGATTGTGTCCGACGTCACGCAGAGACCTTATGTTCCTGAACCTCCACTGCAGCTGCACAGAGGAAAACTTGCCCTTCACTTTCCCCAAACTCTGCAGTGGAAAACACAGCAGCGTCCCACCCTCCTCCTGCCAGCCGTCTGTCTCAGCTCACACTTAACAGTAAGGGGGGGAGGCTCCTCCACTCATGAATACTTGAACACAGGCAGTGGATCCAGGATCTAACATCAGTCGCTTCAGGAGAGTCCATCCTCCACATCCCTGCACACCCCTTGCTGCTTTGTGTTTTTAATGCCTGCGTTCGTGACACTTTAGGGTGCCTGAGGTGACGGACTACACTGGGATATAAACTGTCCACAGAGTAGGGATTCTGTATCCCTGAGTCATGTGGACCACAGCAGACCTTAGGCTTTCAGTGCTGAGGTTTAGATGTCCAGGATCATTAGAAAAGCTCAACTGATAGATCTACTTCAAGGACACCAGCCCTCTTCAGACGAGCCAGTACTAGATCCCACAAGCAGATGTCTACACAGCATGGCATTCTTCGAAGTGACTGGAATCTAAAAGAGACACCCTGACTCGAGGGCCACCAGTCCCTGCCTACTGGGGGGTTAGAGATTGTACTACTGGACAGGAAATATTCCTTTTTTAAAAGACAAGGCAACCAGTTCAAAGGTCAAAGAAAATGATCCCTTCCTGATTGGGGTCCAAGGATCTCCTGAATGGTCCTCTCTGTCCCCATTCCTTTACGTGGATTCCCAAGGCTATTGGTTAGTATGCTGGACATACCAACATTACAACCAAACTCTTCTTCACTTCCCTGGAATCAAAAGGCGTCGAGCAGTTCTCGAGAAACGCTACAAGCTGCAATATCATGGGCCAAGCAATGGGCCTATAGATGTCGATAAGTGCTATTGGCATGCACAAATCATTATTCTGTTAATTCAAGCTATTAAAAAGGGTGTGGGAAGCTAAACTTAAACTTCTCTGGTTTCTAAAGGGACAACTTGCTGTAAAGAATGCTATAACTTCCTCCATGTCATTTTGGGTTGCAATACGCAGCCTTAGTTTGGTAACTTGGCTTTTCAGCCTTTATAATAACCTTAAGTTTATACCTCACTACAAATAAAATAATATTTTACAATTATAGTTCTTTGAATGAAGAAGCGCATGTGTGTTGCCCACGAATCGATGAACAATAACAGTTGACATGTATTGATTCAGTATGCAAGTACACAAATACAGATATTTAAGAAAGTTACCAGGATAGAACCCCTCACACCATTTTTTCAAATATTTAATGTCTGCAGATACATCCCTTATTTGAACCTGTCTTTCAACATAGTTTAAAATAGATGGTAAGTTTGATTATAATATACAATATTATTATCTATATATCACTGTCTGCAAATAATAAACAATGTTATTATCTATTTTATTATTCTTTAACACGTGTTATTCAATATAAATGTTAAATGTTAAATGTTAAATGTTAAATGTTAAATGTACTTGTATTTGTATTGCGCCTTTCTTCAGTCTTCCGACCACTTAAAGCGCTTTACATTCACCCATTCACACGCATTCATACACTGATTGCAGGGGCTACAATACAAAGTGCCATGCTCTACCGCCGAGCCACTTTCAAATAACAAGAGTTTGAAAAGTTTTCAACCAAAGTCTTATACAGGCCAAGGAAGAGTTTAGAAACTATCCTTATATAAAATGATAGGTAAACAAGCAAAAGCATACACATTCTATGGATTATCATACCACATGTACTCATAAAGCAACATTTTTACAGCCTGTCCTTTGCAGCACTTCCAGAAACTATTGCACTATGCCTTTCCCCCTCCAACACAAACATAATAACAATGCCTTAGGGGCCCAGTTAACATTAGCAGAATCACTATATACTTTATACCTACAGGTTGCTAAGGCCTGCATAGGACAGAGGCAATCGTCTCCGTAGACGGAGACAGTGATTGCTATAATTATCCCCAGTGCCGCTCTCACTGTCTGCAATTTTCTGTGCAAAAGTGTAGAAGTAGATGCCTGATAGCTAAAATGAATATCTACCTCAATAGCACGGACCCCCACAGGAGCTACAGAGAGAGAGGGAGAGAGAGAGAGAGAGAGAGGAGGAGTGAAAGAGATGTCGGAGGTCTGCAGGAGATGAGGAGAATGGAGGGAGGAGCAAGGGAGGAGGAGAGAGGCTATGATTGCCAGCCAGCATGTAGCCGGTTATTACAATGTTGTGTTGTACCCTCTCTCTCTCTCTCTCTCTCTGTCTTTCTCTCACTCTCCCAGCAAATTCACACCTTCCCGTCTTACATGTGCTCAAGGTTAATGTGAAGTTAGGGGCGATTGGCTAAATAAAGACACACCAACACATGACGTATACATGGACCAGACTCTTCTTGTCACAGACTGGCTCACGCTCTCTGACTATCTATGTTCGGACCGGACTGTGTTGCGACTTTCTGTTTAAAGAGAATTTTGTTTTTTTCTTGTGTCATGTTTTTCATTCAGGTTTAGTGATTCCTGCTTTTATTTTGAAGTTGACTCCTCGTTGTTCTTGTCTTGTTAACTTCCTGCCTTTTTTTTGTTTCCCTTCCTGTGTGATGGTCTGCACTGCCCAAATTTGTTTGACATTTAGTCACCTATGCTCCTGCTCAACTTTTCCCACTTTCCCATGACCCAGTCCCTATTTTCAGCCCAGTTCTTTTGTTTATCGTCACATTTTTAATTTTTTTAATTTAATCAATGCACTGTTTCTGCTTTCTCTCTGTCTTGAAAAGTACTGACAGTGTGACTGCGTGTTGGTCAGTGTGGCAGTTTCTAAATGATGTCAACTTGAGAATTTCTCTATTGAATAAAATGTTGTTGTTATTTTGGAGCTATAGCAGACAAAGATTACGGCAGGATAATAGATTTGAACCCTTAACTTCTGTATGTGAGCCTTCGAAAATACCCAACGGTTTACTGTTTAAAGCTCAACTTCTGTTTACAATGTATAAATTTACTACATGTAATGTCACAATAACCCACAGATATGTTTTCACCATCCCCCTGAGTTTAAGCATCCTCAAGCTTATTGTTTTTAAGTTACTTTACCATTTTGGCTCACTCTCTCATGAAATTGTTTCCAGCAGCAGCAGAAAGCTGTTTTCAGGGTACAAATCTCTGATGAAACCAGTTTACACTACCTATCCCGAACGAAACAGGACACTGACAAAGGTAGAGGAGGGCCAGTGAACATTGAGCTGGTGGAGGCCAAAACAAAGCTAAAAGAGTGAATATAAGTCAAGGTGGCAAGGAGCTTGACTTCAAATTAATGCTGTGTCCAACATTAAAGGCCCCCAAAAAAAAGTTAATGCAGGTTTTACCATGTACTAAACATTTCACTATCCCTGCTGCTTAAACTGCATAGAAGGTAGTCTGTGGAGTCGCCTGGCTTTGTTGGTGCATTGCTATGTTTCTTGTTGCATTACCACCACCAACTGTCAATCAGTCAACAAGTCCTCATACCCAAACAACGGAATAGGTTGTTGGCCAATGACTCCCAAAACGGCATATATGACCATTTTCTTTGACACCATGAAACGGTCACTGCTCTAAACATATTGTGAAAGGGAACTACTTGGTTATGTCTGGGTAAAGATCATGATGTGGATTTAAATAAGTACATCTGTTACATAGAAGATGACATGATCCCATTCTAACATACTGAGGTACGTGTTGACTTTTGGTTTCACACAGGACATGGACAATGGTCTACTGGGTCTAATTCCTGTGATTGTTTGACCCATCCATCCACCCCGCCTTCCTGCCTTCGTGGACCTTACCGCTCTCCATGATAGCACACGAAAAATCCACCTTTACTCCCATCCCAATTACTATGGTCCCTAGAGGTCGCCGTCTAACAAAAAGCTAACAACTTCTATGCAGGTTTTTTTTTCCATTGAGGCCAAAAATCATCTGCAGGGATTTTGTATTGATCACGCACATGCATGCATGTGTTTCTTCATTCAGCGCCCGCTTATAAAAACATGCATGCTACATAAAGGAAGCAGAGAAAGTCTAGCAGTACTAGAAAAGTTCTAGCTCCAACGCATTCAAAATTGTCAATTTAAATCATTTTCGATACAGAAAATATTGATACGGGGGCCTTTTGTGTTTCTGTGTGTTTCTGTAGCACTGACACTTATTTGGTTATTGTACTTTGCTGAAGCCTGTCAAACATATCAGGTATTGGTTGAGAGGTGAGTACGGCAAAGTGTGTGCGTGTGTGTGTGTGTGTGTGTGTGGTCCCTCCAGCCTGAGATTCATTATTTATACGAGTGGTTAAAGTAGGCCAGCCTGGCCTTCAAAGCTACCTCACTGAGCAGCCCTGATATCTTCTTGTGTCTCTTCTTTCCATCACTCCTTTTCCTTTCTCCAGCTCTCTCTCGCTTCACACCACTCTCTATCTCTCATTTTCTCAGTCTCTTCTCTCCTGCTGTCTTGCATCATTTTTTTTGCTTTCCCCCACCTCTTCTCTCATCTTTCTTCTCTCTCTCCCACTGTCTCGCTCATTGCCGTATCTCCCTGCTTTGCTTGATTCATCTCCCTCTCTGCATCGCTCTCTCTATCACGCACACACAAGCACACGAGTCCGCTCTACATGAGTGTGTCCTCTCCTCCCTCCTTCTCTCCACCCACTCATTCACCCCAATCTCCATCTCTCCCCTGCCCCTCACTCATTTTTATTACTGTCACAGGAGCCTTTCTCTCACTCTCCCGCTGCCTCCTTCTCTCTCTCTCTCTCTCTCTCTCTCTCTCTCTCTCTGTCTCTCTGTCTCTGTGTTTATGAGCAGAGCTATATTGAGAGCGTCTGGCTGGCAGACACAGAGGAGAAGAGGGGGCGAGAGTGCATGATGAGGCTAGAGGAGAGAGGGAGGCAATCTGAGGCAATAAACAGAGACCCAAATAGGACAAATGGGCAAATAGCTGGTTCTCACACTTACAAAACTGGCGACTTGTCACAGAAAATTCCAGAGCCCCTAAGGGGACGAAAAGGAGGGAAAAAAAGGATGGGTGATAAAAAAAGACAAATATATTTGCGTGCTCTCTCCAAACTTTTTCATTTACTATCCCCATGACAGCTTTAGCTTGGAAAATAGCAGTATGGGGCACAGAATTTTATGAATTCACTACTCGTTAGACCACAAATTAGACAATAATTAGCCACCTAGCGCACTCTGTAGTATCTCCGCTTCACTCCTCGCTGCTAGAGAGTAGAGCAGATGGCAGCTCTGGGGGTAAATGGTAAATGGTAAATGGACTTATAGCGTAGCTTATAGCGTTTTCTAGTCTCTCGACCATCAAAGCACTACATGACATTCACCCATTCATAAACTGAGGACAGGGGCTACCATGCAAGGTACCTGCCCATCAGAACTATTTAATCATCATGGACAACCCGCTCTAACACTGAGCCACAGTCGCCCAGACCTTGGAGACAGAGCTGGGCCAAACTGATCAGTGCACCTGTTTACTACCAGTTTAGGCAACAAAGCTACTTAGTTTGGTTTTGGGAAAAAGATTGTGATTTAGGTTAAAATAAGTATGTTTGCAATGTTAAATAAGTGGGTTTCTTACATAATTAAAGCATGTGGCATTAGTTTAGTAGCCAACTTAAATTGCGCAACTAAAATAAGGTAGAATAAGTCTGCATTGACTTTTGCACGGGACACATACAGCGTTCTCCTGGGCGCAACTCCTGTGTTTGTTTGATGCGTCTTTCCGCACGATTTTCATACTCTTTATCACCTGAGCAGCACATGCTGGCTCAATATTATGTGGGTTATGTACATAGACTGTATATAAGAAGTGGAGGTAGCCGTTGTGACGTCATTTGTTTGTGGGCTGCGGTTTTTAAGCTCCGAATTTGGCATTTTGGCAATCGCCGTCTTGGTACCGACCATGTCTGGATGAAGGAGGAGTGACGTAGAGACGCTCTGGTAGCCCCGCCCTAAAGCATACCCTGGTTTATGGGCTATTTTAATCTAAAAGGGACCATAATTTAGTAAATTATGTCCAAGTCATTTGTTTGTGACAAGAAATGTTCCCACTTTTCATGCTGTGTTGAGAAATATTATGTACAAATTTAAATGTCGATTGATTGATTCAAAACATTTAATAATAAATGCCTTAACTGAGCCAACACATAGTGACACAAGGTATTCCTCTTGTTTGTGGAAACATTGGAACAAATGTCTCTACGTCTTTTAGCCATTGGTGACTTTTGAACTGCAATGATTATACCTGTGTCTTGGTGTCCTCGTATTAGTAGTTTTTCTTTTTTATATGGACTCATGTGTCTGAAATAGAGCTGAATACATTTTCAGGACGGAGTTTCCGCATGGTTATATTTGAATTACAGTGCATTGCTTTACATAGGTTTAGGTATGAAAAGTGAATGAGAAAAGCTCGACCAGTGACTATGTCTCTCCTGATTGAAATGAAGGAACATGTCTCCCAGTTTTTGGACTCTACAACAAAGAAGAATAAGATCTTTGGATGCACAGACAGGCTTGTTAGTGAGGTTAATTCATTGTTGGGTTGGGTAAGAAAAGTATAGAACAACACAATCTCTCTCATGCACAAAAGCCCTGCATCTGACGCCATTGCACAGCGGTTGAAGGAGCATAAGACCTGGAGCCCTGAGCAATGGAAAATCATCTGATGAGTCATCCACATTTTTTCCCCCTCCATCCAGATGGGTTTATATTTGGAGAAGCCCCCAGCCCTAAGCATCTATTAAAGTTGAAGGTGGGTGTGTAATGGCAGCAGCTACAGTGAATCATTAGCTTAGTTTGTTGTCTATGATTACCATAGCCACATTTTTCCAGTAGATGCCATGACTGGAGGCCATATTACAGAGCCAGCTGCATCCTGGGGTGTAAATACATCTCCCTTTTGATGTATGATATGATGATATTATTGTTGAGTTCTCCTCAAGGTCTCATGAGTGGAGACAAAGCGTAGACGACACCAAAAGGGTGGCGATAACAAGGCTCATAATGTTGTGTCGCTGTGAATACTTTAGGTGGACACATAATTAGCCTAAAACAAAATACTAATAGATATGCAACCCACATTGCCATATAACAGTAAGCAATCAATTTCAACATTGCAACATGAAAATAGAACTCTAGGAATGTCTGAGCAGAATCAAGACCGATTGGAGGTCATCTCTGAAAGTACAACTGATGGACAGGCTGACGTTGGTGTCAGGGACCCACAATCCAAGACTTCAGTGCTGAGGGGCCAATTGATCTGTGGTGGGAACCAGCACAAAGGTCCAGAAAACCAAAAACAGCTGCACTTCATCTGTTTTGTATGTTAGGAAGTGACAGTGGACACGTTAACTGATAATACTTGAGATTCAAATTCTGTATCAGAATCAGATAAAACACTTTTCGTTCGATTGCTGCATTAAAGCTTTTATTGTTCTTAAGTTGACGTATAACTGAAAATAATCTTTAGAAATTAAAATAGCAGGTGAATAGAAATGGCAACCAAAAGTTGATGCCTTGTTGCCCTTTTAAAAGTAAGCCATGAGCCCTGTTATTACAAATAATTACGTGAGCTTGTGTGAAATAACAATGCAACACGCTAAGGGATAAAACTGTGTCACTTTAACTGAGTCAAGTGGGCTGCGTTGGCCAAAAGGATTTCATAAAAAATTTGGAGAGCTCTTCACTATTGACACCGTCATTTTAAGTACGAGTAAGGCAACAACGACTTGACACAGAGACCACAAGATGTGCATCCGAGGGGGGCCAGATTCTAGTAGTAGCAGACATTTTGATGCCGTTTCACACCGGCTGGTTTCATGATCAGAACAGTGCAGACAAAACTCCTTCAACTGCCTCCACAGTCAGCAGATCTAAACATCTTTCACCCTGTACTGGAGGCTGATTTCCACTTCCTTTATCCTTCAAGGTCCAAAATCCATCACACACAGTTCAGGATGCAGTGTTAGAGCAATACTAAAAAAGCCATTGAACTACTACTATTGATACATCATATATTGTTGGGTGTTGATGTTTTTATGTACATGTATAAAGAATCAGCTTAGAGAGCTCCAGTTACAGATGTCCTGCAGCGACAGGAGAGTGGACGGGTCATTGACTAATGCGTGTTTGAGCAGTAAAGAGAAAACAAAGGCACAGTCCAGTGCGGTCCAGGCAATAGAGCAACCGTATGGTATCTCTACTTTGAGCAGGTGTTTGCTGAAGCGAGGGGGAGGCAAAAGTACTCAACCATATGTGATTGAGCAACTGGTCAATAAAGAGAGCGATGATGTTGGAAACACTCCCCAAGGTTAGTTGATGGAGGAATCGCACCACCCCACTCAGTCTCCCTGCATCTTTTGGACAATTCTTTTCTTTTCTCAGCACAATGAAAGTTTAATTCCCCAGCCGGGCCGTACTCGGGCGATAATCACTGTTTTCATCAGGACCAGTGTGGCCAGGGCTTGAGATTAAATAATGGGGGCAAATAAATCAGCTCTGTAATTAGACAAACTGTGGTGCGAAAAAGGATTGGAGCGCCAGTGCGGTCTCATTTTCCGTATTCCCCAAAATGGCCTCAAATTTACAGATTCAACTATTCTTCTTGAAAGAGAACTTCTTCTGCTGCCTAATGGCACACTAACTTTTGTCCACAGCATTAAAGCGATAATAGCAGTGCATTAGATGGAATGTAAATAGAAGATGCAGCTGTATAAATTCTATAGATTTAGTGTGAAATAGGTCTAATGCCTCCGTCAAACCATTCTTTCTAATTAAAAAAGTGGTGCACAAAGTGAATGAAGCTGCTTCTAAGAGTGGTGCATAGATCTGCTCTGATATGAACCAAAGGGCACAGCAGTAGCCCATCTGGCTGCTTTACCTCTAGGATTTTTCAATTAAGAGTGTGCAGCTATTAAACTTAGTAATGACAGCTGGGATCAATTAATTTTTCAGTCGTATTGCAGCTTAAGTTGATACATGGAGGGGTCATTTCTTCCCAATATCCCAGAATTCAACAGCAACCCTGCTGAAATGCTTTCGCTGCAGAACAGACGGTAACACGTTGTATTAAGGCA
>NC_072463.1:12683735-12711235 GCF_027596085.1 Anoplopoma fimbria | reverse complement strand
ATAAAGTGAAGATGCCCGGGGGCCAATAGTTCCTTCTGACATTTTTTTAACCACAAAAGTTACATGAAAATACACACTGTTATAAAACAATTTTCATTGTCACAATTACCTTTATTTTTCAAATGACAATGTAACCAAATATAAGCCACTCAGGCAGACGTGAACAACTCTAAAAACACAATTCTGCCTTTCATTCAGTCAGATAACATTGAACAAACTGTATAGAATACCTTGAATTTCCATGAGTTAAATATCTTTGCCTCATGAACATTTTAAACAGGAGTTATAAGTAATGCAAAGTGGTCTGTTATCATTAAACTTTAAAACAAGTGAATTTTGCCTTTGTCTTTTACAAGATCTTTCAGAAAGCAATAGTTTGTGTCACATCTACAGGGACATAACATCAACAGTTATAACACATATCTTATTCAAGAGTTTAATAACATAAGTGCCATAAGTCCAAGTGCATTAGTGTGCTTTAGGCTTTTCACTGTTAATAGTGACAGATGTTACCGTTCAAAACACTCAATTTCAGATTGATCAAGGAACAGATAACTTGCTGACACTAATGGAAAGGGTGATACTGAGATCTAGATGTATGTAAAGAGGCCAGGTCTGGCTTGAGAGCAGTGGTTGAGATGCGTAAAATGTCACGCAAGTGGGAGTCACTCATCCTTGACCTCAATCGGTTCTTGTTAAAGTTCATGACTGAGAATGTTTGCTCACACAAACATGTGGAGCCGAATAAGCTCAGCATTTTCTTAGCGAATGACCGCATTTCTGGAAACCTGCTTTTGTCCAGCTGCCGGTAAAAGTCAACAAGAGAACACTGCAGCTCAGTGAGGGCCGCCGCGTTCAGGAGCGGTGGGAATTACAATACCGTATTTTCCGCACTATAGGGCGCACTGGATTATAAGGCGCACTGTCAATGAATGGTCTATTTTCGATCTTTTTTCATATATAAGGTGCACCGGACTATAAGGCGCATTAAGCGAAACAAAACAGTCAGTCAGTCAAACTTTATTAAACGTGTTCACAATAACTCTCAACATTGTTCAAACGTTAATGAGCGTATTCACACATCTTCTTGCTTCCTCCACTTCCGTACCATTGATTCATTAATGTTGAATTCTCTCGCAGCTGCTCTATTCCCATGTTCTACTGCGTGACTGACAGCCTTGAGTTTGAAGTCCGCGTCGTAAGCGTGTCTCTTGACAGGTGCCATGTTGGGGTCCTTATACACACACACTGTAATATTATGGTGAAGCACAGTATGTATTACTCCGCGACGCTCCTGACTACGGTGGCCGTGATGCTGCAAGCGGTGCGGCTTTGTAGTTTACCAAAGTCGTACTAAAACATTTTGACAGACACAACACCGCTTCCAGGTCAGTAAGCACAACCAGAATTAATCCATATATAAGGCGCTCCGGATTATAAAGCGCACTGTCGTTTTTTGAGAAAATTAAAGGCTTTTAAGTGCGCCTTATAGTGCGGAAAATACGGTACTTCTTCACTGAAAATCGAGGCAATTGTGTTTGTCTAATTTGTAAAGAGGCGGTTGCCTTGTTTAAGGATTTCAACGTAAAGAGACACTACGAGACTAAACATGCTACAACGTACGACACGCTGAAAAAGTGAAGCAACTCCAAGCTGCTCTGGTCTCTGAGTCAAAGGAAAACATAACAAAAGCCAGCTACGAAGTGGCCATGTTAATAGCTAAACATGGCAAACCTTTTACTGAAGGTGCGTTCATCAAAGACTTTTCTCTCTCAAAGAGGAAATTGGACATTTTTTGGGTGATTATTTATTCTGACAGAGCTAGCGAGCCATAACTAACACATTAGAAGACCGAAGCTGCGGGCCGGACTTTGGACATGCCTGCCATACAGCCTGTGAATGCCCTACATGTCTCTATGCTCACATGGACCTAACTGCTTGGTTTTTGCCTCACACTTCATGGGAGTAGCACAGATGTTTCATACTCCTTTTTCGTTACAGTAAAAGCTGCAGAACAGGTAAGTGAGTGGACCTGCATTGAGGTTGTTCTGTCAGCTGATGTTTCCAAGTTCAAGAATGAACTCATACTATGGCTATAATTCTACTGTAATAATTGCTGCTGTTATTATAAGTAGTCTTATTATATGAATCATTTATGTCATATACATTGAATGTGTTGTATCTCTGTTATGCTGCTCATTCTGTACACATGACATCTATTGCATTCTGTCCATCCTGGGAGAAGGATCCCTCCTCTGTCGTTCTCCCAGAGGTTTCTTCCTTTTTTCTCCCTGTTAAAGGGGTTTTTTAGGGGAGTTTTTCCTGTGCCGATGTGAGGGAAGGACAGAGGATGTCGCATGTGTACAGATTGTAAAGCCCTCTGAGGCAAATTTGTGATTTGTGATTCTGGGCTATACAAAATAAACTGAATTGAATTGAATTGAATATATGTTGTTGGTTTGCTGGATAAATCTTGAAAATCTCAATACTGTTCCAAATTTACTGTAAGAGAGGAAAAAATCCGAAAGGTGAATGGAAAGCAAATACTACCAAATATATGTCATTGAGGGTACAAACTGTGGTTTGTTTTACAAAGCTATGGTCTAAACAATAAAGTAGTAAAAACAAAATGGTCAGGGAATTGGTTTCTCAAATATCTGAGGGTGTGAAATGTGTCCATCTCACTAATTATGTGAAAACATCACACTGTCTATTGTAGTGGAGTTAACAAGCAACACTCAACACACGTAGCACAGTACTTCTTTGTGTGAGTAATGGTCAGCAGTGGGCTGTCTTGGCTTGAGGTTTAATAAAACAGTCTTTAGGTGTAGTTACTGACTTAACACACTACGGCATTGTATTTCAATATGTGATTTTTATTTTCTTGTCACGCCTCGTTTGACAAATGATTGTTCAGTTATTGGTCTAATTCAGTTGTTTGGGTGTTTATTTTGAGACAACATTTATGTGTTAACATTTTCTGAAACAAGGGTAACATAATGATGTAGGAATATAGGACATTTTTAGGAATTCATATTTTTTGCTTTTTAACACCTGAGAAGTGCTCCAAAGTCTCGCATAGATCAGGTTTTATTAAAATGTTATTTTTTTTACATCTTTTCCTTTATTCATTTCCATCTTTCTTTGTGACCGGCCGTTGGTCTCTGACAGTGTTAAGCACGTGGATGTATTTCAGCACCAGGAACTGTCCATCACAACTGATAGGGAACAAGCAAGTTAAACTACCTGCACTGCTGAGATGATCAGCAGAACGTCATGCTTTGATTCTCAATCAGTCTAACTAGAACGCAACAGTAAACTGTTTAACAATGAATGTATATTGTGTGTATTTGGTCATATTAGATTTGTATTGGCAGGCTTACAATAAAGCAAAAGGCTAGAGCTAGGTAAACCGCAGATATTTGCAATAATATCTCAATCATGCCGTCACAATACAAAAATAACTGCATTTTTGGAAACGTTGTGGTATGAGCTTTTTGCAGCTTGATCTGCATTTGATTGTTCTCTCTTTATTGGTTGTCAAATTGGTGAATATGTATTCTTAATATGAATATGTGTTTTGATGCCACTTTGCATGTGATGTTTTTCTTTGCAGTGCATTAAGCTCTCTGGGGGTATTACCGTACGACCTGTGGTTAAGGGGGAAAACCATGGAAACAGTGTTCGACACAGCACCTGTCACAAACCAAACCATCGCATTGAAGACGTTTATTATATGCTACATCCTTCATCCTCTTAATGAAGAGAGTATGACGTTACCCTCATAACTGTTAAACCAACTTAACTAAGAGAAAAACTAACGTAAAACTATTTTACTGTGGTAACGGTACGCTTAGTGCTCCCTTTACTTTGTTAAGTGGCTTAAGTTAGCTAACTTACTTTTGATAAAAAAAAGATGACAAGAGCTTCGAATAAGTCAAGTTAGGTTAGTCTCAAAAAGCTTTGGTTCGTCTTACGTTACTCTTCGCCTATACAGCTAGTTTTTGCTTTAGGGTTTACATGTTAACAATGATGTATCTGCTTGCATAAATTACAAATCTAAGCTTGTGAATGGGTCTTTCAAAGCAGTAAAAGTAAGGTGCAAGTGATAGCATTAATTAGCCCACAGCCATGTTAGCACTTGCACACATAAACAAATTGCAGCTATTCTTGTTATCAGTTACACCGCTGTGAGAGAAGGTTATATTGTTTAAGATTTATGCATAAAAAAAAAAAAGGTTAACCTAAGCCTGTATTCATATAAATTACGGACCAAATGGGAGCCCTTAGAAAACTATATCAGGGTAAGATGAACACTAGGACAACCTTTGTTTGTTATAAAAAATGTTTTTTTTTGTAACCCAAATTAAAAACTGGTAAAATAACTTCACTTGTCAGGCTAAACTTAAATATCGTGAATTCGACACAGTTGTAATAGCTAATATAACAGTTGTTAAATCTGGTTTAAAACCCATGTATTTAAATGAATAAGAGCAAAACCATTAGGACACAAAAAGATCCAAAATTCCCAAGTGGTTTAAAGTACGGAGTTTTCTTCAGCCAGCTTAACCACAGACTGATTCACATTGTAATCGTTTTTCAGCTGAGGGGACCCTTCACGTCCAGTGAACACGGCTGTGCTGTATCAGTGAGAGAGACCTCTGAATCTATGCTGATGCATGGGTGAGTATCATAATACAATAACTGCTTAAACACTGATTTCCGGCTAGTATTCCTAATGTATGATGATTTCCTTATTCAGGCACATTTCTCCACGTTGTTTATTTGTTTAAGGGTGTGGGGTAAATTAATCGTGCTTGATTGGCATTAACATAGCCAAATAAGAATTTAAAATTGCTAATATTGAACGCCCCAAGGGCATTTGTGTCCCAACCCACCAGAGTACTTATCATGCCTTCCTCAACTGCCTGGCAGCATTGTTGGAGAGAGCGGCAGTGCTTGTTGGTTCTGTAAAATGCCGCTGTATGGCATCTGATTGTGTTTACTGTTCTAGGGAGGATCAAAACAATGTGCCTCGTATATATGTATACCGGATTGGAAGAGCACAACATAGGCCCCATGTCTTTGAATGTTATTCTGAATATTTATGTGTGTATGAGAATTTATTTAAATATGTTATTGCTTGCCGCTGTCAGATGAGCATATGAGAAGCCCCCCGAATATTCTCCTCTGCCTATAGGGTGAATGCTGCCTTCTACAGCTGAGTCCCCCTCCCCCGCTGGCGGAAAATGAATGAATTAGCACCTCTTGTCCGGTAAGAAATGCACCTAATTTATAATCTAATTATGATGATGTCTTAGTGATGAAATTAGCATTCTGTGTGTTTGCATATCTGGGTAAATATGGAAATCATCACGCTGTTATTGCCATTCTCATTCACACAAGAGTGGGCACGAATGTCACCCTCTTTATGGTTCGAACATGATGATATTGTAAATACTGTCTCCTGTTTGGGAGCGGTGCATCACCAGTGCTTATCACTGAACACATGGCCGCAACTAGCCTGTTTCAATACTCATTCATCTTCTGCGCTCTTAATTCTGGTGCTCAGCCAGCCCCGAAGCCTGGAATAGAGGGGGAAACAAGTGTTAATTAAAAGCAAGCCAGCGATCAGCCAAAGACTTCCTTCAAGTTTGCATCCTGTGTCTCTCTCAGCTCTCTGAATGATCCCAGGCCAAATAATGTGTACTGAACCACGAGTGGGGCTAATTTTTGCCTTATGAAGGCACAAATTTGTGTCTCTACCTTTATTTCAAATGAATGCACTGCACATGTTCCACATGGCTCACTATCACCCCCCCATCCCTCCTCTATTCTCCCTCTCTCTCCCCTCTCTCCCCTCCTTCCATCTTTACCCGGGGCCCGTGGGAAGAACTGACTCTGGGAGCAGACAGTCTGCAGCCTTGAATAAATGTATAAGAGGGAGAAGGGGAAGGGAGGGCACATCAGCAGGCAGAGAGAGAGAGAGAGAGAGAGAGAGAGAGAGAGAGAGAGAGAGAGAGAGAGAGAGAGCGTATTGAGTGTTGGAGGAGGACATAGATGCACAGTGTACAGAGAGCGAGTGATACAAAGATAAAGGGAGAAAGAAACACAGTGAGAGAGAGAGAGAGAGAGAGTGGAGGAAACCAGTTCAGCTTATAGGGCTGAGAAAAGAGAGAGAGAGCATTTAAGCTTCCTTCAACCGTCTCTCCCTCGCCTCCCAGCACAAACACATGCTCATACACACTCCCACCCTCTCTCCCTGACTCTCACACACACATTTGCACGCAAACACGCGCACACGTACAGACACACACACACACACACACACACACACACACACACACACACAGAGAGAGGCACAGTTGCTTTAGGGTATACCAGTCGGCTTTGGCAGTCCTCTCCTTTGTTGTTTTTGCTTTTGGTTAGTCTCAGCGGTGGCTCGGCGTGTGCCTGTATCGCCGGGGTGGGTGCGTGTGCATGTGTGTGCGGAGTCTGCGAGGCGGCGTGTGAAGGATGCCACTAGCAGTACCCAGGTAAGTCAGTCTCTTCCCCCTGTCCCCTCTCTTCCTTCCTCTCTCTGCCTCTGTTTCTCTCTTTCTCTGTGCGTTTCCCCGACTCCTCTCTGATCGGCACTATCTCCATCTCGCCCCAAGAAGCTCGCCTCCCTCTTCCCACCGTGCACACCCGCTATACACTCTCTCTATTTGCTCTATCCCCCTCTCCTCTGTGTGCTCTCTTTCTGCCTCAGTGTCTTTCTCGGTCTGCGTTACAACGTCTCCTCCCGACTGTGCTCTCGCCATCCCTGCTTCCCTTGCCTGTTTCTCCGTGCTCTCTCTCTCTCTCTCTCTCTCTCTCTCTCTCTCTCTCTCTCTCTCCCTCCTGCTCGCTCTCTCTCTCTCTCCAGGCTGCGCCTCATTGGTGTGTCCTGATTCCCTTTTTCCATTAGGCTCCAGGCCCATTGGTCGCCTGCCTTCCAACCATTATCTCTACTCCTCCACCCCTCTGTCATCCTTTCTCCCCATCGCTCTCCCTCCTTCCCTCATTCCCAGTCATCTCTCAAGTCGTAAAAATGATTTGCATGCAGGAGGAGAGCAGAAGTTTGCAGTGAGCACACTAAGTGAATTGGGAGAGAGTAAGGAAGAGAAGTGAAGGAAGGGCTGAAAAAGGAGAGGAAGCGCATTCTGGAGAGCGGGAGGAAAAGTTTAAAGAGAAGACTGCAGTTGGTAGGTAACTTGTACTTGTTTTGGGCATCTTATGCCTTTGCTGTGATGCATTGATTGAAGATAAAAGGTACATCGACAATCTTGAGTGTTTGAGTTGAATGATAAAATATTTCTAAACTGAGGTAGATCAACAGATTTAGAATCTTAATTCTATACAGTTTTCTTGTAGTGTTTGTTGCTCTAGTGTTACTAAGTGTTCAGATAGGTTTAGTCATGTAATGTGATGGTACTGGTGCAGTGACTTAAGTGAGAAAAAGTACAAGTGGGCTGAGGTGATTTGGTTAGTTTGCTGTCCCACTCAACTTGCTCTGGGATGTATAATATTATTTTTATGTCACATTGCTTTTAGCTCTCTAGATTGCTACTGGAAATGAACAATGTCTTCTCTATTGAATGCAGTTTGATTTCACAAAGAAGCATGTAGAAGTAGCGGTTGCATGTGAGCACCCATTTAAAAGTTGTCGCTGTAAGTTTTGTGCTGCTGCTGTAGATAATGCTGCACTGCAAACTTCAGCTGTGTTGGAGATTAGGATAGTTTTCTGAAGGCAGTTGTCATCAATAAACATTTGTTTAGCCGTCTAATAAAGCAGTATATTGTTATTGTTATTATTATATGTATCATACAATCATAATTAAGTTGTTTTATTTGATTTGGCTGTTCCTAAACTGCTTCGATCCTTTGCTAAAATCAGTCTCTTGTGTAGTGCGATGTGTTGTGTTTGCTGTTAGTCTGAGGTCTAGGAGGCAGCGAGGACACGGCATCAAGGGAGCGGAGGCACAATGACTGCCAGAAAACAATTAGAATAGTGGAGATGGAGACAGAGAAGAGAAACTGAGGGAGGGAAAAGAGAGAATTTGAAGTTGGAAGAGAGCCTGAGTTCCCAACTTCAAATACAGTAAACTCTCTGGTGTAGTTGCGTGCATATAAACAATCTCTCACACACACACACACACACACACACACACACAACACACACACGCACACACGTACACTAGTCCCTTTGGTCTATATTTCATCTAACACACAGTATTTTTTCTGATTTGCGTGAAGGAAAAAGACAATGCAGATGTTGTTGTGTGTGCCTGCCGGTGCTCCCGTGGGTGGCATATACTGTACATACACAGCAGAAAGCAGATGCGCTGCAACGTGTTTCAGTCTGTCAAGACAAAAAAAAGCTCTGATACAAAGTGATCTACTTGTGTCTATTCTCCCTGGCCCAAAGTGTGTCAAAAATGAATGTTTATCATGTCAACAAATGATAGAGACAACATTCGGGGACATCTGGGGCATACTGTGAGGGATTGTAGCAGCGCGTCCGTACCAAGAAGAGTTTTATCTTCCTACAGGATTCAGGCATGGTAAAAGTATATTACCACAATATCAATTTAAGTATCTGTGTTTTAATTTTATATTTCCAGTCTGATCTCAGCTTTTTTTTTGTAAAGCCATTATATGAGAGAAGCGTGTGAACAGAGCTCCACCGTACAACCAATGTTTGTAAAGAAGTTTCTGTCATGCGGTAAGAATTTTTAAGCTCTTGTATTTAGTATAGTGTCATTCAGTGCGCTTTATCTGTCGGGGGGTTGTGTCACTTTATTGAGGCCACTTGGCATGAGGTGAAGTTATGCTTTTTTGGGAGGTTCCAATAGAACCTGGAAGAGGAAGGAAACATCTTGCTTGTTAGGGGGAGACTCGTGTTGATGTGTGCAGAGAGTGTGTGTGTGTGTGTGTGTGTGTGTGTGTGTGTGTGTGTGTGTGTGTGTGTGTGTGTGTGTGTGTGTGTGTGTGTGTGTGTGTGTGTGTGTGTGTTGTGTTTGTGTGCGTGCATGCAACCATGGTGCCTGATGTGCTTTGCTGAGCGAGCCGAGGACAGGGAGACAGCTGAATGTGATTAAATTATAGAGGGAAAGCACGCTACCCGGCTCTTGCTGCGACCAACATTGCGGGAACCTCCCCCCCCCCCCCCCACCCTCCTTCTCATCTTTTCTCTCTGTCTCTCTATTCTCTCTCTGGTGTGAAAGTAAAAGAAGCCAGCCCCTCATAATCACAACAGTCTAGTCAGAGCTGGAGGGGCGAGGAAATTGGCTGTTGATGGGATTGCTGAATATGGACTGTAAGGTCATAAGAAACGTACTGTACTGAGGTACTGTAATGTGTGACAGTTAGCCCGTAACTCTATGCTCAGTACGCTCTTCTGTGAGTCCTTTGTTGTTATGTATTTTAAATATTTATCGTTTCTAAATACAGTATTTTAATATGACAAAACATCTGCTGATTTTTCAAAAGCCTGTTTCGGCTGCAGACCGAGCCTAACGGATAGACGGGGGGTGGGGGGGGGGGGTGTCTTTACTCCAGCCTTGCGTGGGAGATACTGTATGTCCCCTATTCCTCAGCAGCCTAATGAATGAGCTGCAGAAAGCCTCCTGGGGATCCCCTGCATGCAATCGGCAGGGGTGGGTTGGGGGTGGGGGGGGGGGGGGCAGCCATGCGCTAATATTAGCCTCCATATTGAGCGGCTGGATCATACATCCAAACGCTGTGCTTAGCATGTCTGAGCCATACATTGCCATAGCATGACTCTGCATTCACGCTAGACTGTCTGTGTGCTCTGCTGCAGTGGTCGCTTTTGCAAGTGCCTTTACTTATGGAAATACCCTCTATTTACATAACATAATATATTCAAAACCTTATTTTAGATAAAAAATCAAATGAAACATTTAAATAAATATGCACTGATATATATATATGAAGTTAAACCAGGTACAGTATAAGATAAATTATGTTGAGATTACATTACCGTGAAAAAAAAAGTAGTATTGTAAATTGTATTTCACCAACTAACTAGTGAACCTTAAATTACATCTCTGCGTACACACAGAGCAGATCAGCCCCTCTCCCTGCGGTGAAGGCTAACACAGGCTTTACAGGCCGGCCCTCTAACATAACCTGCCCTTGACGCCAGACTGTGGCGCACCTACAGAAGTGCTGGCCTGCAGTATATTTGCCCACGCCATGGAGGCTGTCTGCTCCGTCTCCTTACGATGAATCATAGCACGAGAAAAAAGAAATCGATTGAAGCAGCAGCTGGGATTATTTTAAACATTTTCTCTCAAACATTAATTCCAGAGTTGTACATTTTCCCTTTCTAACTCGTACGAAGGCAAGATGAATCAGCCTGTGGTTGCCTCCTGAACTTGTATCCTCGTGTTTCTTTGTGAAGATACCACAGGGAATCAATGTGTCCCTCCAATCAGCCTCCATGACGTGGTCAGGCGAGGGCAGAGAAGGGATTGATCTATTTGAGCAGACACAACGTCAATACTGACGTCTCCTCAGTGTAAGATGTAGCTGCTCCTGTGTCCTTCACACATGCATCCCTGCTACGCTTGCTGCTACAGGCTATTAATTATGGCACATCCATCACACACAAAATTCCTGATTCTTTAACAGTCATTGGAAAACTTTGGCCGTCGTACATTTTGAAACAACTTTATTTAATATATCAAATGTCTGTCTTGACAGGGACCAGGTGAAACAAGACAAAAAATACGGATACAGCTATTGCAGCTGCAAACATCCCTACTACTTCAGAACCTGGGGGATAGGGTTAAGATGTAGTTTAAGGACATGCCAGTTTCAATCTCATATGTGGAAAGATGTGCTTGTATAATTACTTACATAATTGGTAGCTGTCATGTCACCACTGATTTTTTTACCGTGGCAAAAGCAGTAATATTGCATGTGACAGGTGACCACCCAGACCTGGTTTTTCTTCCCTCTTATAAAATAGACGCATAGAGACAATCTCAGTGTGGGCATCCCTCCAGAGATAGCACGGGTGCCCCCCACAACACACACACATGCACACACACACACACACACACACACACACCTCCGTGCCTTTCCTCTGGGAAAACATGATCTATCTCCTGGCGGGCAGGCCAATTAAAAACCAATCAGCCTGCACGGAGCGCGCTGGTAATGGGAAAGCCACGGCAATGGAGGAAGTGGGTCTGATTAATGGACATTTTCACCTTGTGGCATAACAGCATCCCACAGGCATCCATCACCCCGGGGGACAGCACTCACCTACACCTCGGGCCCCACACCTATCCAGCACTGTCAGACATGTTGTTAAAGTTGCAAATGTCCAAGCATATGATGATGAGCACCAGTCTAGGTTTTAGTAGCTTTGTATTAGCCTGCCTGACCTGGTGGCCATTTGGATCATTTGTTGTAAGGTGGCGTCCTGCCTAATGTGGTTTGCACTGCATCTTTTCATGGTTAGACATTAGAGGCCATTTCAGATAAAGGATGTGCTGGTCCACTACTCTGGACCTACTCTCCTACTAGTATCAATAGCTGAACCTCTGCCTGTGTACCAGCTTTAGAGTTGGTGTTTGCAGCCTATTTATTTGTTTTGTCAGGTGAAAGCTGGACTTTCCCACAGGGTGGGGACACATTTTCTTTAACAGTAGAATCAAGACTTGCTAAGGAGGAGTGGAAAAAGTGTGTCTGTGTCTTTCCCTCAGGTGCCATTGTGAGTCAGCGAGCATTCAAAAGAATAAGTATTAAACGGTGCGAGGTTCGTTCCATTTCAGGAGCTGCCGTGACCTACTTCACACAGCCAGGCAGCTAGCTGTAAATAAGGATTTTCATAACCTGGTTTGGCCTTTTCCCATTAGAGGCACCACTGTGCCTTGAAGAATGTTACGAAGAGCACTGAAGCAGCTGTTTAGAGCGCTGCTACGATATGATCAAAGCACTGACCTTGAGACTGCTTGTGTTGTTGTCATGAAATTACAATTAGTTTCAGTGTCACATTTAGTATGAACCGAAGTTTGTGCATGCAGACCGTGACAGGAAGGGAAGGTACACAAGCAGGCAGTTCAATCTTTTGTGCCCCCTTTTAAAGCTTTTGTTTTCTATATCCAGACCGCTGACACCCTTCATACACACAACATCAGGGTGGAAGACATATCGCACATCATATTTCCAGCTAGTTTAATAAGCTAACCCTCACATCCATCAAGCTGTAGCTGAAAGTTGACGTCAATGTTGTGCACAACCGTTGGATGTTCGCCTGATGTATTACTATGTGTATACAAGGTATCATCAGATTTCTAAGCATACAGAATTTTGATAAAACATGGAAATCATAAATATTGATTTATAACTCAGAATTTATTTTTTTCAGTCACACTTTGATTTAGATGTGAGTTTGACTTGGCTCATAAAAAATAACTTGCAAGCCAACTTCCCTTTGTTTTACCCGTTCTACTGTAAAAAATAAATTAATTTGGTGTGAAGTCAAATTTATTTTCAAGTTCTACCCACTCATTTTGCATCAACTTTTTGAATTGAATCAACTGTAACATTCCCACCTGGTGACATTTTCTCCCTCTAAACAATGACAAGACATGAATCAGACAACAAAATGTTTCAATCCCAACAACACCCGCCTCCTCAGTGATGACGCTATCACTGTAGCATCACTACAGAAAGTCCCCAGATACATTGGGTCAAAGAGACAAAGAGTTTATTTCTATGGTAATCTGAATCTGAATCGTGGTTTCAGAGGACTCCAGCATATCAAAGTACAGAGGAATGAAGGAGAACAGATATAAAGCGAGGAAAGAACAGTAAAAAAAGAGGAAGGCTGCTAGGCCAGACTAGGGGAAAGTGGTGTGATATTGGAAAATGATTACCAAACACACATCCATTATTCAACAGGGCAATCAGTGAGGGCACAATCTCCTTATTTATGCTAGCTCTGTAAATCAGATTTGTCGGTTTTGATCACTCTAAAATCTCCCAGTCACACGCCGGCAATATTGGGGGAATATTACACTGTCTAATGGGTAATTGATGACGGCATGTGACACCGGCCGAGACGAATGGACGGCCTACAGTAGCGAGGAGGGGGGAGGTTGGATGTGCGGGGAGATTGAATGACTGTTGTGGGTAGAGTTGCATTCAGCAGGCGTATTACAGGTCTCCTCATATACGGACTGCATCCTGGTGTCTGCACAGATGTGCATGACAGAATGAACTCTATGCTCTGCAGACTAAAGAGGGCATAATATTAAGCACTATTTGTTTCTATCTTGGGCTGGGCGATATGGCCAAAATTCTTCTATCCCGATAAAGTTCCTTTCATATTTTTAATGATATATAACACCATATAGCATGTTTTCTGCTAATTCAATAGATAGAAAGTTTAAATATAATAACCACATGGTAAAGCCTATTTTCGTATACTCCTTTGTGAATCGTAAACTTAACAAAGGTACTTAGAATTTTCTTATTTAATCAAGAATTTAGGACAAATGTAAAATAACAGTTTCAACTATTTCAGTGATAGAGAAAAAAAATGATCCTGCTATACACTGCCTATGTTTACATGCATGCACGCACATACAGAGTAATCCGATTAAGATAATAGTTTAATTTAACTATTTGGCAAATTACTTTCAGCTTTTCAGAGAAATTTTAGTTGCTTGTTATCATCAATTTAGATGTCAAATTTGTGTATCACGATATCTTTATATATGATTTCATTGCGATACGATAGTGATGAAAGATGATTAATTATCTCTAATCGCCCAGCCCTATTTCACTCAGGACTTAAAGTAGTTATTGTTATAGACAGCGATCCAGTTATGTTTTTCTGTTCGGTGTTTTGTATGTACTGAACTGCTATAATTGAGGCATCCTGGAAAAGAAGTAGAGCTAATTGACCATTGTTATGTCCAGCCCCTTTAACCCAGACTGGCCAATGAAAGCGTAACATCGGCCAGGGTCCGACAACTATCTGACTCTGCTCCATAGACTCTCATGCAATGGTTTCTTTATTTTGTGGATTTGGAGATCGTCATGGCTAAACGTTGGGTAATAGTGATACTTGTTACCCAGAGAGGTTAGAAGGAGATAAACGTTTCTATGACGTAACGTTTCTACGTTAAAACCTGTGGAGCTTTAACAAAGTATGTTAGCACATCATTAACTAGTGATAGCAGGTCTATGCTAGACTTGCTACAGAAGGTATACTGATTGTATTTCAATGACTGTAACAGTGAACAAAGAGGAATAATGATGTTCCTTCATGTCATTGCCCTCTGTCTTGATCACCAGGGTTCATTTTTATACTAATTTAACCTGTTTTCACTGCTGAATCAGTTTGACTTCCTGGATAAATTCTTCAAACTGATATTGTAGACCGTTCTGTCTGTTCACTCTGAAATATTTTTTTTTGTTTTACCATGGTAGCTCTGACAGCTTGATGAAGTAGAGCGGGGGGCGGGGCTTAACGATGGATCAATTAAAATTGAAATAAACACGGCCGTGTGAGTAGAGGCAAGCATAAATCTGTATGTGTGTGTATGAGAATGAATTTGTGTGATTGTTTTATGCATGTCTGTGTGTGTCTGTGTGTTTGTGTGTGTGTGTGTGTGTGTGTGTGTGTGTGTGTGTGTGTGTGTGTGTGTGTGTGTGTGTGTGTGTGTGTGTGTGTGTGTGTGTGTGTGATGGGCTGATGCCTCTACTACAGTGTTGGGAGGCAGGCAGACATGATGTGCTCTGAGCAGCAGCGTCTCTGTGAGGGTGGCCTGACCTCTGCCTTCAGCTCCGCTTCACAGGACAGCAGCAAATAAGAGGTGTCATCGCATGACAGCAGCATAGCCCCTCTTTAGGACTGACGGCTCATCAAAACGCACACACACAAACACACACACACACACACACACACACACACACACACACACACACACACACACATACTCACACATGCGGGAGTAAATACGCAAATGCTGGCAGGGATAGTGTACACATGCATGCAAACATGCAAGTTTAGGAAACAGTTGAAACATAAACAGACGTAGATGCATAAATATTGACAAACACACTTCCACACAAATTCCCAGGAAAACACAGGGCAGATCAATAGCTCTGTTTCTTGAACTCACAGCTTTTATTTGGGGAACAATGATTTGGATTCAGTTTTGACCGCGTAGCTCCAAAATTCCAACTCCAATGCAGAAAGGCTTGCGTCAGAGAACAATCTGAGCACAATCATGCTTTTGATTCTGTTCCGTTCTAAATGGGTGTCAGAATGATCCTTTGAATTGCAGGCCATTTTAGTTAAGGCAATCTGACTTGCTATCATGTAATTGAGTCAAATCAATCCCTTTTGACAGAAGGTATCCGGTTTGTGAACAGAAGTGTGCGTGAGTGTGTTAGCAGACAGAGACGCTGCAAGGCACCTCAAACTCCCCTCCCCCCAACACACACACACACACACACACACACACACACACACACACACACACACACACACACACACACACACACACACACACACACACACACACACTCCTACACAGACACACACACAGTTGTATTTGCACCGTCTCTCCTCGTGTACCCTCACCCTGTCTGTTCTTCCTCTGCTCTCTCTTCCTGTCTCTCTGTTATGGTAACAAAACCCGTTATTGGGGGTAGTCACAAAGATGAATTGATGTAAGTTAAGGCCAATTCATACTTTCTTTCTTACCTGTTAAAAGCATTGCAGGACCACACCCATACACACACACACACACACACACACACACACACACACACACACACACACTCACTAGACACCTATGCTGTGTGTTACACGTCAATTCGGTTTACATGGAACTAAGCACTCTACATCGTTTGCTAGGGTTGATCTGCAGTCTTGCAGGCTACACAACACGCCGGCCTTACTACACCACACTGGTGCTTTACTACACTACACAGCTTTACTATGGCTGCTTTACTACACCACACGACAAGCCTGGTTTACTAAATCAAATGGCTGCTTTACTACACCAAGCCTGGTTTACTAAATCAAACGGCTGCACTACACCACAAAAGTGCTTTACTACACGACAAGCCAGGTTTACTAAATCAAACGGCTGCTTTACTACACCACACTGGTGCTTTACTACACTACACATTTGCTTTACTAGACTACACAGGTGCGTTACTACACAGCATGCCCGCTTTACTACAACACACTGGTGCTTTACTACACCACACCCCAGATTTACTACACCAAACAGGTGCTTTACACACAGCCGCTTTACAACACCACACAGCTGCACACTACACGGCTGCTTTACTACACCACATGGCTGCTTTACTACACCACACGGCTGTAGACAACAAGGCTGCTTTACTACACCCCACAGCTGCACACCTCACGGCTGCTTTACTACAACGCATGGCTTCTTTACTACACCACACTGGTGCTTTACTACACTACACATCAGCTTTACTACACGACAAGCCTGGTTTACTAAATCAAACGGCTGCTTTACTACACCACAAAAGTGCTTTACTACACGACAAGCCAGGTTTACTAAATCAAACGGCTGCTTTACTACACCACACTGGTGCTTTACTACACTACACATTTGCTTTACTAGACTACACAGGTGCGTTACTACACAGCATGCCCGCTTTACTACAACACACTGGTGCTTTACTACACCACACCCCAGATTTACTACACCAAACAGGTGCTTTACACACAGCTGCTTTACAACACCACACGGCTGCACACTACACGGCTGCTTTACTACACCACATGGCTGCTTTACTACACCACATGGCTGCTTTACTACACCACACGGTTGTAGACAACAAGGCTGCTTTACTACACCCCACAGCTGCACACCTCACGGCTGCTTTACTACAACGCATGGCTTCTTTACTACACCACACGACTGCTTAACAACAGGACATCTCTGCTTTACTACACCCTACGTCACCTGAGATAAATCCTGGGAATCACATACTTATTTTAGCCCAAACCATGATGTTGTTTATGAACCTAAAAAAGTCATTTTTGCCGCTTAAAGCTTTTGTGCTTAACCTAATTGAACTGTAACCGTTTTGAGGGCGTGTCATATAGTGGTACTGTTCACCCACAGATAGACCCACTTGCTAGCAACAGTCCAGAAAAAAATTTCTGCCGCTCTGACCATCCTGCTATGTTGAATGTCCATTCTTTTCTATTTCTCTGGTAGTGTCTCTCTTCCCCCTGTACCCTCCTTTGTCTATTGTTTTGCTCTGGTCCTGACTGCAGTGCATCTCTGTGTCATTGTTATCTTGGCCTTTGTAACAGGATTTTCCCTCGTAGTGGATGATTAGTTCAAATATAACTGTGAAGTTTTGCCTTCACTTCTTGATCTCAAATCAGTGGTTAACGAGGTGGATGGATCACATATTTGCTGTTAACAAGGAGGATGCCATTATTTCTCATTCCCCCTCACCAATTGCGCCCTATGCATAATGAATCAGGCCCCCTGTGTCAGCATCGGTCTCTGCATACAGACAAGAAAGTCATGGTGTGCGGTGTGATCTGCTACAAAATGCAGGAGGAATTTGAAGCTTTGCACTCAGAACTTGATTATTACTTCTCTTCCGTTGCTACAATGTATTCAGGTCATTGCCAGGTCTCTGTTAAAACATTTCTGTGCTTTGTCAATGTTAAGCTCCTGCATCTTGTTCATTTTACTACAAATTTCTGCACCCCCTGCCCTGAATAAACGGCGCTGCACATTTTGGCTCTTTAGTCTTAGCTCTCGCCACTGCTCGCCTCCCAAAAGAAGGCACTGCCCTGTTGTAAATGACCTAATTTTCCTGCTCGGCCCAGCGTTTTCTGATGTGAGCCGTTCCAAAATAGCTTGGCTACAGCAAAGCGTGGCAAACTCATTTCCATCTTGCATAACGGGGACCAAACATCCCCCCCCTTCCTAAGCTCATTGGCGAGATGGCACATACTCTCACAAGCTGAATGTCAGCTTCCCACCTCATTGTATGAGAACAATTGTTATATTATGCGTTTCCCTAATTCATCTTCATCCCAGTTCGTGCATCATTTCTCTTCAATACAGACTGCTACATGTCATTTCTGAGTGTAAGTCTGACTTGGTTGATCAAGCTTATATATATGTGCTTAGTCCGGAATACAAAATAAAGGAGGGGAAAAGGATACATGGTTGCATCGCAGAGATAGCAAAGCAATATCAAAAGGCTTCCAAAAGGATTCAGGGCAACATATTCTGACATAGCCCAGACTATGATCTATATTTCATACCATAACAACATCAAAATAAGTGTTCATATGCTTTAAAAAAAAGCACATTACGGTGCATTACTGTACATTGCAAGCCCTGCATAATATCTCAGTAAGACTGCATTACAGAAGAGTATAAAGACCTTACATGCAATTGGCCCATATCTACTCCCTGTTGTTGAATTGGCTTTGGATGAAGGTAATGAGGAGTAGGGGGTTGAGAGAGGAATCATTATTTTACCCATGGCTGGGGTCGCTTCATAACGGGGTCTGTAGGAGCCCTCACAAAGCTAATGTGGAGAAATGGAAACAGATGGAAGGCATGATTATTTGATCTGCAAAAATCTCTTGGTGGGCTTTGTAGTAACTGGACTAGACAGCTTAGAGGCAACAGAGTTTGTCGTATATACGTCTGTGGGGGTGTGCATGTGTGCTCTGAGGGAAGTGTGCTAATGTGCCTGGGTGTGGGCGGCTTTTGTTTGCATGTTGATGGCCCGCATGCATGTGCAAGTGTGCTTGTCCATCTGTTCTCGAGCTTGAATGCAGCGCATGTGCCTGCCTGCTCCTCTAACAATAAGAATAAGAGTATTTGTTTCACACAACAAACATATGGCTTTCTAATTAGGATTGAGCAATGAGCAGCGATACAGATAGAAGACGCAGTACATGCAGCATACAGGTCTCGGGGTTTCGTGCTGAAGACTGTGTGAGTGCTGCTGTGCCACAGACCACCTCTCCACACTCCTTGTTAAAGGGACAGTTGAGTTTTTCAAATGTATTTTTTTTGGAGTGTCATATAGTTCCATTATATCGGAGAGAAGGCAGACATCTCTATGGCTGATGTTTCCAAAACTAGGATTCTTGCATCAAAACAATCTAGATAAAAAAAAATAGCCCTACAGGTAAGCGGAAATATATGTATGTTCCATTTTGGGGTGAACTGTCTCTTTTAATTTGGTAACCGTGCAGACCTCTGTACCTGTAGGCAGCATCAAGGCAGATTTTCTGTGTAAAGTGCTCTTGATTCCGAAATGTTCATTCACAGATATACAAATACACTTAGAGTGCATGTCTCATCTACCCCACACAAGCTGTTTGCACATATACTGTAGCTGTGCATATATGCATATATGTAAAGTGTCTCCTCTGTACCAGGTGTCCACCCAAAAAGAGCATTCCAATTGTTAAAAATGTGTACACACTTCAAACATACAGAAGCATATGGCTGTATATTGTACAACCCCCACACAGTGGAGAGAGAATTAGTCAGGCTCTGTATTATTCTATTGATCTTTCTGCAATGCCGTCTCCATGCCTCTCTGCACAGTATTCACAGCTACAGCAGCACTCCCATATATTAGCACTGTGTGGATTGGCCTTACACACAGACATCAAACTGCTGTATGCATGCAGATAGACCAACGAACGCACACGCTTAGACGGCACAGCGACACACATGCAGGGACTCTGACAGAACATACAGCCTCTCACTCTATCCCTACACACACATTCACACACACACACACACACACACACACACACACAGTCACGGAATGGGGTACATTATCACATGTGGTTCCCTATCAGGCGAGGGGTTGGGGGACGTGACTGGCTGGTGTGTGTGTTTGAGCGTGACTGGCGGGCCACACCTGTCAACAGTGCTCCATAGACTGGGTGCTGATGCTATCTGACAGCCTGGCTGCCATGGCAGGGTGGGTGTGTGTGTGTGTGTGTTTGTGTGTTTGTGTGTGTGTGTGTGTGTGTGTGTGTGTGTGTGTGTGTGTGTGTGTGTGTGTGTGTGTGTGTTGTGTGTGTGTGTGTGTGTGTTCCATGACCGTTTGGATGAGTCATTGTTATGCCCCCACTGCTATTTTCCCCCAGAGGACCCTCTAGTGTCTGACTGGTGGTTTCAGTGTGTGTGTGTGTGTGTGTGTGTGTGTGTGTGTGTGTGTGAGAGAGTGTGTGTGTTTGTGTTTTTTGTCTGGCTGCGTGTTGAGACCCTATTAACAGCTGGCCTCTTACTCACACGGTAAATAAACACGTTGAACCATCAAAATTTTTATTGATCTAGTCTCTCGTAGTGTTTGCACCACCTCCAAATATGCAATGTGCTGAAAACTTCACAATCTGTGTGCTCATATCTGTAAAACAGCAATCTGCTTTAATTCACGGGAAGGATTTACATTAAAAAACAACACCTTTTTTTCCTAAATTGGCGCATTGAAATGCAAACCGCATTGCTTTAAACTTAGCGTTTCAGCCCACTTCACATGGCATGTAACGAGTGACGACTTTCTGGATGTGACTCTCAGACGCCATTCTTCAATCATGGCCGCCATAGACCCGGCATTATGAAGCAGCTGTACCCTCCAGTGCCTCTCAGCAGCACATGCATTTGGCTGAAATATTCAGCTCAGCTCCCAGCGTTACCTTGCATGTATAATTACCGGATGTGCTGCCTGCCGCTGATAACTCTCCCAAACAATGTTTGAAGGGGGAAGGCGGCGATGAATTCCCAATGAAGTGTGAAAAAGACTGATTAAAATTGCCGTGGTCAAAAGCCAGCGCACCAGTGTGTTCTGCTCTCGCGGACCAGGGGAGATGGGGAGACAGGCTCTGCAGTCGAGATAGCTAGCTTTTTTTTTTCTTCTATACTGTGCTGGGGATTGGTTTGTGGTTTCTATTTTGGTCCACAGTTGAAATTATATTGGCATATATTCTTGTGTTTTGGCTGAGCTCGTAAGTTAAAATAAGAAAAGCTTTGGTGCAATCCTTGAGCAGTTCTATTCGATAAGTATTTGGCTGTACAGCATAAATTCACATAGCCTGAGAAGGTCAAAGGTTAACGTGAGCCTGATGAATGTATTTTTTAAGAATAACAGAAAGGTAACGAAGCAACCTCTGGTGCTCAAATCAATCATTCATTGTTGTTTCAGGACAATTTTCCAATATCAAAACAGAAGTGTCTTTCTGACTTAGTGTACAGGCTGAATGTGTATTATATGACATTTTTGTCGTTAATGTCTGATTTCCTCCACATTGCCCAGCCCTGAAACACACTGTATATACTGTATATGTGTGTGTGTGTGTGTGTGTGTGTGTGTGTGTGTGTGTGTGTGGGTGTGGGTGCACATGTGTGGCTGTGTAGCAGAGCCCAGGCGCCCAGGAGCCTATTTGCAGAGGGGAGGGTGGGAGGGATGGCGTCTCATTCGAGGCGTGTGGGCGTCAAGCTCAGGGCACTAATTACAGCCCCGGCTCCCACAGCCTGCCTGCGTCTCCCTCAGCCCCCTTGTTTGGGTGCATCTTCCCTGGCAGAGTCAGATGATACGCTCCTCCCGTCTCTGAAGCGCCGGTCTCATGAGGGGCTCCACCTTAGCACAAAGCCCGGCTGTGTCTGATTAGCCCCCTTAAATGAGATCCCTAGCTAGCTGGCTATATTGTCATTCTCTTTGTTGACAGTTATGAGATGGGTTGCCAGACAGCGTACCAGGCACATTTAGCTTGTTAGCTTGATCAGGAGATTTCTGTATCACGTCATTACAAATCTGAAGGGACCTCATTTGGGCCACTCCAGTTAAGAAACGAGCTAGCCAGCGAGCTAGCCAGCTATGTGCCTCAGGGCTAACGAGCCCTGACGAAAAAAATAGAGAAGGCCTTTTTAAAATGTTTCTTCCATTCTTTTCTTGTACACTGATGTGCAGTTCAATAATTGGTGGTTATTAGTGAGCTTGCTGGAAGAGGAGCAGGCTAGCTGGTTAACCCTTTCCTCCCTAAAAGGACGGCAGTTGTCTTTCATCTCATTTCAGAGAGAGAGAGAGAGAGAGAGAGAGAGAGAGAGAGAGATGGCAAGGGAGAGTAGGAGCGAGAGACGGAGATGGATGCCTATAGTGGGGGGTTGGTTATTTTTTTTAATTTTTTTTTGCCAACAGCAGATGCCAGGCACAGTGGTTTCGACCGGGCACACTTTAAAACACAACACAGCTGCCTTCTCTGCATCTGGGCACCGGATAGAAAGAGGAGGGAGGAGAGGAGCGAGAAGCAGAAAAGGAAATAAGAATGAGAGAGAGAGAGAGAGAGGGAGGGAGCGAGAGAGGAGGCGACACACTGTAGGGAGAAACAGTGGGGACACTAGGGTAGAAGAAGGAGGAGAGAAGGGAAGAAACAAAGGCTGACACAGATAACATCTATCAGCGCAGCAGAAACATGGGCCGGGTTTACCATTATAAATAGAGTGATACCCACATCCCCCTCCCACCTCATCCCCAGTTTAGTATTCCCTTCCAAAAGCTGGGATCCACTAACTGGGCCAATCCACAACAGGGATTAGCTATCTAGCTGCAGAGGCATTTAAATGTGCTCATAGCAAACTCTGTGCTTTATGTGGGAGTGACTGTAAACACAAACACATACTGAGGTGTCGGAGAGAAGAAAGAAACACACGGTGCGCTCTCTATTGTTTCTACTGGTTTTCAAAAGGATGTCACGTAGAATTTTGAAACTATAAAAAAGACAGGTTACAAAGGGAATGCAATATTCTAGCATTACATCAAAAATATATATTTATTTTTAGATGTAATGCAATGGAATGTTCTTGTGAAAACAATTGGTAACATCAGGACACTGCACAGGAAGAAAAAAGAATATCAAATGCAGAACGATTGTACAAAAAATTCACCAAGGATGCGGAATGCACTGGATAAGTTATGAATAAAAAATGATGAATATACAAAGAGATGAATACCATGTATAACACATTAGAAAGGTTGAAGGCTGTGGAGACAAAGTGTTGGCCTTAGATATATTCAGTTTAATGAATATACTGTACACAGCTGTGTATGTGCTCAATGCCCAGGGGACTATGTACCGAGTCGCTCTTTGAAAGCTTGCTATTGAGCTGTGTGATATGCAAAACAGGGGTAGATTGAAATATTCCTTTCTCTAGCTCCCCACCTGTGGACAGTGGTACAGGGCAGAAGTCAGCGCCACTGAAAAAGGGAATTTCACCCTATTATTATTTTTATGTATAATTTCAAAGACCTTTGCACCACAGCGTGCTTGTTGCTCTCTGTCGGTCTCTCGTTCCACCTCTCCCTCTCCCCTTTTCTTTTGTTCTACCTCTATTAGAGTTGTCCTTGACTGCCGAGCGAGAGCGCAGTGCAGCCTCTCGTTGAGAGGAGCCAGTCAAACACTCTCCTGCTCTCCTGTTGAGACAAGAATAGGAGAGGACATGGGCGTGAGAGAGACTGAAAGCATGGTGAGAAAAGAGAAGAGAGACTTTTTTTCAATTCAGTAAACATCATCTTAAAGCCACAAAGAGCAGAGAATGAGACAGGATGAGTATTAGCAGGAAGTTGGCTTGATGACTAAGCCTCTGAAGACAGAGGAGAGCTCTGGGCATCTTGTATGGAAAGACGGTGAATAGATAGACATTGTCTGCCAAGAAGAACAGCAATTGCGACAAATCATGCTATGAGATGCAGAGCTTTTGGTCCTGGAGAACCTGCTTCTCATTGTGGAACAGCAGAGTGTTGTCCATTATACAGGCTGTTCTCATTCACTGTCTGTACCTAAACCTATGGAAAGTAATGCACTGCACCTTGTATATAATCCACATAATCGTGAGCCACGCGACAAAGTCCATGGGAGGAGGATATTTGGGGTGGTCAAACTTTCACTGCTGTTCCCAAATGAAACCAAAAGGTATCACTTATTTTACTTTACTTTTGTCACGATGCTTTGGAAACCTAACTAATGCCAAAAATGTAGTTTTGGCGACCGCAAAATTGACAAACCCAAGGCTACAAAACGGCAGTCCGCAAACGGATGTGTGACATCACGATGACTACGTCCACTTCTTTTATACAGTCTATGATGAGAACCCGCTATAAAACAAGCATTTGACTGTTTGTATGATATCATACAAATCATTTTGAGGATATGTTGCATTATACTGCACCAATTTGTAAACAAGATTGACACAGAAATAGATACTGCAAATACTGAAGATTCTTGTGGTTTAAATCAAATATGAATATTTCTCACCCGTCAATAATCTACTTTTAGTTTAGTTTGTTAATATAGCAAGGTTTCAAATGGTTCATTGAGAGATGAGATGTAGGCTCTGTGAACAACCAATCCTGTCACACATGAAACCATTCTGCCTACTATACAATGGGGTCAGGGGTTCATGTTCAGCATTTTACGAAGCATCTCGGAGCAGACGGGCAAATAAACAGATAAGAGACAGACGGACAGACAGACAGGTAAACATTCAGACAGACGGGAAGGCAAACAAGCGAAGACACAAACAGATGACGAATAGACAGGCAGATAGTCGGGCAGATTGGCAGGGTGGCCGACAGCCTGGCCGCTTTCCTGCAGAGAGGTATTGGCCAGGAAGAGTGGCTGGCAGGCAGACAGGCAGATGGACACGCAGGCACCCATGCACGCGGACAGGGACGCGGACACAGCAGCAGACAGACAGGAGGACCGGAGGAATAATAGACGGAGAGACAGGCATGCCGAGCAGCAGGCAGAGAGGTTGCCAGACAGACATGCACTGTTGGTAGCGGGACAGGCAGTTGGCGCGGGAAGGAGACACGGGGACGGCAAGCGCCGCTGGCAGAGAGGGGGAGAGAAAGAAGGAGAGAGAGAGAGAGAGATGGAGGGATGGAGGGATGAGGTCAGTGCACGGCTGGCTGGCTGACTGTTGATCTGTGGCACTGGGCTGGCAGAAGAGGGTCCTCTGGGAGCGAGCAGCTCCACACAGCCTCCATTTGCATCCCCCCCCCTGCCCTCCACCCATCCCTTCATCCCTCAAACCCCCCCCCAGCTGGGATACAAAGACAAGCCTATGAGGGGAGAGACATTTAGCAAACAGTGAAACAGACAGGTGAACCGAGGCCAAATTAGGAGTCAAACACAAAATGCCATTCAGTAATAGTTGGGAGAGTGAAGACAGGAATGTCAGCATCCAGCTCAGAATTTGAGCCAGGAAGATGCTGCAACTCCGTCTCCTGTCCTCTGTCACAAACGCTTGAAAGACATTCTGACAGGACTTACTGCCACATGGGGCCTCGCATGTATCCCAGGCTTTCAGGAAAGGAGGCATGTGATATTCACAATGGCACAATGACTATATGGGAATATAAACTGTTCATCGGTTCATAGATTCTTCAATCAGTATTCCTACATTAATACAGAAATAGACAATTCTTAAATGAGATACCCTCTGTAAGTCATGTTCACTATTATCCTTCTGTAGGTTGAAAGCCTTATCTAGAACAACTTACAGTGACAGCAACTGATCACCGACATTATAAACAAGCAGTGCTATCCTAATAAAATGCAGCAGTCACCAAGGTATTGTGTTGTATGAGATTTCCTGATTATATTTCCAGCCGTGTAAATGCACTGTACACTGTTGGAAGAGCTCGAGTGCCAAAGGAAAAAGTCTCTGGTTTGCTAAAAAAAAAAAGCATGCGGAGGTATTTCCAGGACACAGACGTAATGTTAGAGTGTTGTGGTCGTTTTGACTTACCCCGTGTTTGGACAGTTGAAATATTGGATCAGTGTGTCGATATTTGATTGGAGGTGCTGAGGATGTTTTTTATGGCTTTCTCCCGGCTGGAGTTACACAAGGTTAATGTTACAGCCGTGCGTGGGAGTGTGAATGTATATGTTTATGTGTGTGTGTGTGTGTGTGTGTGTGTGTGTGTGTGTGTGTGTGTGTGTGTGTGTGTGTGTACGTGTGTGTGCGTGTCTTGCTGCAGGGTGCAAAGCTGCTCCAAATGTCCATCTGCCGAGTTTACAATCCACCTGAGCCCACCTGAGCCCACTCGCTCATGCACACACACACACACACACACACACACACACACACACACACACACACACACACACACACACACACACACACACAAACACATGCAGTTTCACCCATGCTACCATACACAGATTTTCACAGGCACATGCATGAGACATAACCTACCCCTTAAACCTAAAATGTTCAGTATCTACCTCTTAGGGTGGTAAAACTGGTCCAAAAATGGTGTTTAAATATTCATTTTTAAAAACACATTGGTTTGAACTAATTGAATATCTATTTTGGCATTATGCCCATGACACAGTGTCCTAAATGGCCCTGTCTATTCACATTCCATTGACTGGAGGGAGCTCATCTGAACTTTTCCTACCTGTTGTTGGCTCTATTGTATGGAAATTACAGTAAATATCACAATAAAAGATGCATGTTTTCTGATTAAGAAGTATAAACGTAAGAAGATGGCAAGTACAACTCAGCCATCTTTGAAATGGTAACGTCTCCAGTCTGATCTGAAGCACACTGCTGGTTCAGGGTTTGTTTGACGTAACTTAAGGCCTGCTCTTAGGACACGGTGTCTCTCTACGGCTGAGTTTTCTGCCATCATCACTGTTGTTGTTGTTTTTTTTTATTCCTGAAGCTTGACGAAACTTTTCATTTTCAGTCAATGGCAGTGTCGCTGTGTGATTCCCATCATGTGGGGCATTCAGCGCTGTGAGACAGACAGATGCCGTATTGCTTCTATTTTTCCTTTCATAATCGCATTTTCACATTCAAATATCTTGCCGTTTTTTTTTATTTTATTTTTTTACTGTTGACGTTCTATTGATTTCTTACATTTAATACCTGCACAGTAATGAGAGATGTCCTTTTCTCAGCTCTATTCGGACCCACAGTATCTTAATTCCCACAGCCATTTGCATAAAAACATCCCACCTTTTCTCAAGCTGCCACCTTGATGTAGCTGCAGCACGCGGTGTGATATCAACATAACAAGTTTTCTGACAAGAATCCAGAAATGCACATATACATATTTCACAACAGGTGTTAAGAGAAGTACGGCGGGGGAAAGGAAAGAATGCGTTGGAAAGGCCCCGAAAACAGTGTATGCCTGTGTGTAGGTTTACAGATACACACAGTTAGTGTTTGCAGATTATTGTTTTTTCAGCTCGTAGTTCAGTGTGGGCATGTGTGCTTGGCACAGTGACTGCCAAGCTGATAATTATTGAAACGAGCTTATGACTCGGCGTCGCTGGTACGACTTTGGCAAGATCTCGGAATAAAATTAATTTACAAGTGCCACGTAAAGCGCCCGTTTCTTTTCTGAGGATGTGGTTTATGGTT